>NW_017805783.1:3690524-3744543 GCF_001891065.2 Hippocampus comes | reverse complement strand
CCCCCCCCTCCCCAGCCTTGTGTTTTACTTCTTAATAATTTATTCAAAATCTGAAATAAAAAAAAAAAATCAAAGAATTGTGTTTAAATTGTAAAGATCCATGAAGTGATAGAATTCAAACCCTTAAGAACCAATAAAAAAATGTTTGCATTTTATATTTTCTGAGGGCAGTTACAAAGAAAATCAAGTTTTTAAAAATATAAGCCCCTATTAAAGCGTTTGAGAAAAAAAAAGTCACATTCAGCATGACAACAACAAAAACAGGAAGGAAAGGTTACTTTTCCAAAAGTTTCCATGCCATCAAAATCTATTTTTCCCCAATGTATATCAGAGGTAAAAATGAGTCTGTGATATGGTTTATGTTTGACATTTATGCAGTTTCTCAATTGTTTGCAATAGGCAATAAAAGGGAAAATGCTTGCAAGATCAGATTTTGACGTCATTGTGACGTATGAAGTCAACGTTCATCATTTAAGTACCTGCACACTTTGAGGTTGTGACACGCGGCGTGTCACACGCCCACTCAAATCTGGAAAACTGGCTGAGCGGCGACAATCTGCCTGCATCACTTTTACATCAGCTGCCAACCAATAACTTGACCAAACAATGGCACAGTGCATTGATATGTTGCAGAAAATCTTAAATGCAGTATTACCACAATGACTATTTCTATTACTACAGTACAGTATCTCATCTATGTAGGGTGCAACATCGCACCTTGATTTCAGTTCTTTAATAACAAAATCAGTTACATATGTTGAATGTTTCTTTTTAAAATATGGCAAACTCCCAAACTGTTGGGCTGGCATCTACGGAAAAAGGATATGTGGTCCTGAATACTGTACTGAATATTTGCATTCTTAGTCAAGAGTGGTGTCAAAGGGATAAACTTCCCTTTTCGATCCCGTTGCTGTGCAGAAGTGACAACAGGTGTAGTGTCGTGTGTCAATGGCCACACGATTGGTACCCAAACACTGGGAATAGGGCCAGTCACAACTTTTGATAAAGGAAACAAAAAATACTAAATACCTACAGGAAATGGAATGAACTGCTTGGTTGAGTACATTGAGTACAGTATCATTTTGGTAACAGTACAACTGAAAGCAGAAGTCCCCGGATGCAAATGTATCACAGTTTTGCTGCAACCCTTTGGAAATGTAGAAGTACACAGAACTCTCATTTCGGATCAAGACAACATGAGCTGTGTGTGTTTGAAGTAGACCACCGAGGGGCTCAAAAAGTGCAACGACAAAACTGGAAAGAGCAGTGCCGGGCGGGAGGTTGACTCAATCGGGGCTCGCCTGGAGGCCCGCACCTTCACTATTACTCACGGCGCTGGCCGACTTCTCGGAACCAGGAACCACAGAGAGGAACTTGATTCAACGTGAAACCACCTTGAGCTGTTTATTGTTGAGCGTCCGCCCTAAAATTATTTTTTGAAAAAAAAAAAAAAAACAGCATCTTCATGTGTTGAGTCAAATGAAAATATCAATAACATCCATCGTGGTTTTTCATACTTCCAATGTATCGAAAGTGACGGTCTGATCGGCAATGTGAGGTTTCGTGTTTGAATATTTGCCCTGACTCATTCTCAGCCTTTTAACAGCCACTCAGTATTTGTCTGGTCACAATAGTTCACGCTCAATGTCATGTGCACATGGAGCACTTTTAATAGCTCCTTCTCTTCTTCTGCGCACTGGTACACTTCTCTAATAAGACGCTTTTGTGCAGACTCGCATTGTTTCATTTCTACTTCCTTGCAAACCACAAATAGTGACATTGTCAATTCCTTTCACCGAGTTTGTGGGCAGTTTGAAATGTGTCAGGGATGCAATAACTACTTATGGGATGTTTTGTCGATTTTTATTTATTTTTTTTATGAATTGTGAATTGCGTTTTTTAGCAAGAGACTTACAGAGCAACCCCCTTCAAACATGCCACTTTTGCTGCAGACAAGATATGTCTTGATATGGTGGGAAGGAGGTCACATTTATCGATCCGATACAGACAAATTAGGCCGATACTGAAAGCCGCATTAAAATACACGAATGTAGAACCAGCCGATTCTCATCAACTCTAAAGTATATTTATTGTAAATAATGAAACTTGAGGTAAATATTTTCACGAGAACACGGTCTCATCCATTCGAATTGGAGCCGCAGCCGCGGCTTCCTTTGGCGTAACCCAGCCGGACTACCGTGACGTCGTCTCGCAGATGGCCTCCTCTAGGTGACCACCAGAGAGTGCTGACGACCGAGCCGTGACTTTTCCCTATTAATTTTACTTTTACTTTTGTTGCTGGACGCCATAATCGTGTGAATTTAATCAACGTCGAATTCCAGTACTATCTGAGGAGTTTCAACGACTTTTCACAGTACTTTCAACATCGCGGACGAGATGACGCGCGACCAGCGGGACCTCCGTGGTTTGTTGTCGGGTCTGGTTGGCACTGTAGTCGGCGTAGGCAACGTAAACAAAGGCGAGCCAGCGGAGCTTCATCGCACTTTTCGACATCCCGGACGATATAGCCAAACAGTGCGACCTCTGTGGTTGTTGTCGCGTCTGGTAGGCGGCATAGGCAGTGTAAAAAAAGCGGACCAGCCGAGCCGAGCTGTATCGCTCAAATAAATAAATGCTAATAGTGAGGATAAGTGGTTCAGAAAATGGATGGATGGAGAGCAAAAGCCATGACATTGCTCTGTGTCCTATTGTACTTGTCGGGATACATTAGGCCACGGCTCGTTGAAGTGGAGTTATGGTGAGTGATATTTTTAAATATTTTGGTCCGTGAAAACGTCACCACGTAGACGTATAACTGTATCAATTAATCGTTCGATGAGTAAAATGGATAGATTATTTTTTAGGGGTGGGTGGGGCGGGATAAATATGAATTGTCATGCCTGTTGGTTTACATAAATCAACATTAACTCGCGCTGCTTCCCTCTCGTGTGTGTGCGCGCGTGTGCGTGTGATAATAGTGCATCACTACTTTTAATCCATCTTCAGTTTTGCCCTTTGCCTTGTTTAAATAACACACATATATTTTTAATACAAATACACATATGCGAATATTCTCATGTCACAATTCAATTTTCCCTAGGGAATTAAAGTACCGGTACTGTATATGAATGGATGTATGGTTGTCCTAATGCAGTGCTTTTGTCCACCTTAGACATCTCCCCGGGTCACTGAGGTCCATCACGAATGTAAGGAAGGATCCAGCCTGCTGCATATAGAGGAGAAGTTATTTGTATCAAGTCTGCACTCCTTCATGAAGGAACGGGGTTCGCCCATTGAAAGGATTCCACATTTGGGCTTTAAACAGAGTGAGTGTGTGACTGTTCAAAACTGTAAGAATACTAAGATAATAGCCAGTGTACTTGAGTTAACTTCTGACATGTTTGTTTTTACTCCCAGTTGACCTTTGGATGATCTTTAAAGCAGTTGAGAAATTGGGCGGATATAATTCAGTAAGTCAGTCTAATGCATTGAAATATTCATTTACTGCTGGTGCAAACAACACAGATGTTTATCAAGTGGAAGAGAAGCATTCGACAAATACTTAGATCTCGATACATTGCCATGACTAGCTTGCATGGCACTGATCTTTTGCACAGCGCTATTTAGTGGCATTTAGCAGTCAATTTACCACTTCTCGTTCCCAAACTAACAGAACATGAACATGGATGTATGCACCGAGCCCATCCATCCATTTTCCATAACTCTTATCGCCACAAGGGTCACAGGCGTGCTGGCCCATGAATTCAATTTTAATCTACCGTTCACACACAGCTGCGTGTTAATATAATTAACAAAGCGTCACCACTTTGTTAATTATTTTGAAGACTTGACTGCAATATATTTTCGAGGCTACAATAAAATGATAGACGGGTGTTAATTCCCACAATGGCCTGGACAGCTCATTCTTACTGACTTATTCATGTTCTCTGCTTGTATCATACATGAAGCAAATATACTGTACTTCATCAGTGGTATGATGGGGCACCAACCACTTTATCAAGAAAATTACAGTGATCTGTTATTCTCTTCAAAGAGCAGTGTAGGTACGGCCCCAAGCAGCCACTAAGCTGCCTTATGCCTCAGGCCGCCACTGGGGACAAGAGACTGCTGGCCCTGCATAGAGAAAGGACAGTGTTGACAAAACAGGCACACACATTAGTAATCACAATTTTTTCCTAAATAGCACTGCATGGATTATGACTCGTTTGTTTATGACTGTTAATTTCCCAGGTGAATCACTCCTCAGAAGGAACACTTTTTTGTTTTTTCCACAGAATCTTATGTTGCCCCATTTGCAGATACGGGGGGTACTTTGCAACTTATATCTAAATTCAGGTCATGTCACTACTGTAGAATGAAACTTCACCGTACACCGAGACCAAATTTACTTTTTGATTTAGTTTGATTTTTGCACGATATATTTTGAATCCACAATTACGCTCAGGATGTAATTGATACACCAACACATGCACATGATATTTAGATGAGGGGACTTGACATCAACACATGAACATTTCAGCTCCTTCTACTGTGAGTCATAAATTTAGCACCCTGTGCCTGCATTTCTTAAAGTATGATTAAGAGAGGGGCTATTTCCGAATGGGAACATTCTGAGTCTTGTCTACTATTTGAAAATGGGTCTTAAAATGGATCTTCATGAATTTATATTTTTACTAATTCCATACAAATGCTACAAACGGTTCGGGCAAGCACATGTGTATTGAGTCAAAACAGCAGTGGTGGGACCAGTGTGTTGTATTTGTGGTTGTCCAACAAAACCAAGTTTTTATTTATTTTTTTATTTTTAATGTTTGTCATGAATAATGTCATAAAGTGATATGGTCAACAGGTGACAGCACGACGCCTGTGGAAGAAAGTGTATGATGAACTGGGAGGAAGTCCCGGTAGCACCAGTGCTGCAACCTGCACTCGCAGACACTATGAGAGGTAAAGCCAATCAGATATTACATGTATTAATTGATGTTTATCCATACATTCTGACTCATGTTGCAGGCTAGTGTTGCCTTATGAAAGACACCTAAAAGGAGAAGATGATAAGCCTCTGCCTCTCAGCAAACCAAGGAAGCCTTATAAAAGGAATTCGGGAGGGAAAATAAAAGCAGCGTGGAAGGGGAAAAGGAGCAAAACAGACAGAGAAAAAGATTCGGAGGTATCAACATGTCATGCTGGATGAAAGCAGATGAAAGTTTCCTGTGTAGTGATTATTCATACTTTCAACTGTTTTGTTTTGCAGAGGCTGCTTTCAGAGGCCGCTAGTCGGAGTGGAGCAGTGGTGCATCCTGATTCTGCTCTCTGGTCGGCTAACACTGACAGGCACCAGCCACAAGTGCCTCTTGCCCCTGACCTTTATGCATATTCACACCTGCTGCACAGCCCCGCAACAACAGCCTGGCCTGCGAACATCTCCTCAGCTGTTGGAGAGGTCATCTCCCCTCTGGAGAAAAAGAAGCGCGTAGCACAGGCCAGCCTTCGAGCGGATCCGCAGGGGGAGAGTGACAGGGCTTCTGTTATTCACCGCTCCACGTCACCAGCCTCTGGCAGCCACAAGTGTGACTCCTCTGACAGCTCGCCTCGCCCTCTCTCTTCCTCCTCCTTCTCCTCCAGGAGCCCATCCCTGTGCTCCATCTCATCAGAGGACGAACAGAACTCTGCACCGAGCTCAGATTTGGCCCCCGATTGTTTCATCCGAAATGATGACACACCCAGGGGACAAACGTCAAAAGATACAACAGGAGAGAGGAAAGATAGAGATCAAGTCAACTCCTCAAAGGATAAAAATCACATGAGAGAGCCTAAAGCTTCCACCAAAGACCTCACATATTCCTTTCACTCTTCGACCAAATTGAAGTCTGACTGTGTACCAACATCTTCCTCTGGTTTCATCAAAGTTTTGACCAAATCGGCACAGTTACCGCGCCCCGCGCCGATCTGGCCAGGCCACAGAATCCAACACGGGGCTTTGACGCATCACAGCAAATCTTTAAAAAACATCCCTCCGGACTCATTGCCCTCATGGGAAACGTTCAGGGCAATGCCAACAAAGTTTCCTCCCACCCAGCAGAGGCCATCCCACGCCACTTACATCACGCCGTCTTACAACATGTCAGCGAGAGACTCTCATCTCCAGACCACGCTGCAGCAAACGGCCTTCCTCCCCAGAATGAGAATACCTCAGTCTCAGGTCCCATACCGCCATCTTCCTGTCAGTACGCCTCACTCTGCTCTCATTTACCCCTACCCGTACACCATCCCTCTGTGGGGTCCCCGCACTTCATACACCATTCCCACCTTTTATACTCAACACAAACTGTGATTCTTTCATTTTATCTCCAGGTGTTAGCAATTTCAGCTTGTGGAAAAATACCTTTATTACAATTTCAGTGGAATCTCCAAACATTCATGGATTTGCATATTCATGGGTTTCATATTTTGGATTTTCCCCATTTTTTCTGGGATTTTAATTCTTTGTTCCCTATGCTTTTTGTGGAACTGTTTACTGTGTTTTTTAACCCAAAAATAGGTGGGGAGGAACACTTTTCTGGGGAGGATAATTAGTTGCCCATCCTTGCACTCGATGACAAATGGTACCTTGTACCCACCAGTCGCCATTCATACAACAGATTTGTACCTTTTTGTTCAACAAGGTCTTAGATTTCACACTGAGGAAGTAAATTTGTGAGTAAACGGAAACAAGTCTATCAGTATTTCAGATACCTTTTGGAAAATATGTGTGTTATTTAGTATAGTTCATTGGTTTTGGTTCCTTTTTAAAATGCACAAACATCTACCGCCAAAAATGTTAAGGCCGCAGTATCGCCTTCAATTTCATCTGAAACAACATTTATAAATATGTCAAAATGCTGGGACAAGCTGCAAAGTTTAATAAAAGTTGAATATACTATCATCTTCTTCTTCTTCTCCTTTCGGCACGTCCCTATTCAGGGGTCACCACAGCGAGTCAGTAATTTCCATCCGCCCCTGTAAACCGTCCTACCAACTCGCATGGTCGTCTTGGCAAAAGTTTTACGCCAATATACTATCATCTTAATTGTCTTTATTTTTAATGTGCACATACCTCAAATAATTCAGGCTGTAAGGTTATGATGCTTTTATAAGAGCAACTGCTTGATGTTGTGATATGCTGCGATTTACATTATCTGATTTGTCGATTAATTGCGACTGCTATCGGTCACTAGTCCACTTGCAAAATAATTGTTGGTGGCAGCCCTTTTCTAAAGTCTTTACCTACTATGCATGTTTTTGAAATGTGTAGCCAGAGTACCTGAAGAAAAGCCACACAACCTGGAACTCAGAGTTGAACCCTGAACTGTGAGCAAAACATGCTAAATATTATTCACCGTGTAGCCCCCTATTTAAAAAAAAATATATTATTCATGAACATGAATAAACTTCAATGTTATGCGGTGATGTTAAAACATGCACAGTTAAGTAGTGTCCTCATCCAGCAATTGTTGGCTTCAGCTATTGTCAGAAGACATGAATGCATTAAATGTGGCAATGTCATTCCATCAGAATAAAATTACAAAATCTGAAACCTTATTTCAGGTAAGGAATCTTGAATTACATTTTCTGACTCTTTGTCATGTTACCCTTCAGATAAGAAACCGTGCTCTTAATTTCCTGAATCTAAGTCACAGCTTCACTGATCTCTTTCATAGACAATAACATCGTCTATTGGAACCACAAACGGTAAATTCACATTTACATCAAAGTCCTTCTCAGTTACAAAGCAACTGTGTGACCTTTTCACATACCACACAGCTTCTGATGGTCATGGAATTTTACTGACAGTGGAAAAAAAACAAGAGAACATCCAGGTTAATTTTTAATTCTCACAGGCAAGACTGGCCCTAAAAATTTAAGACAGTGGAAGTAAATTTTTCATGTAATTGCACCTGTGCGACTAGAGATTTATTTTTTTAATTACTAGTCTTGAGTGTTTGTTGTTGCTAACAAACTTCAGTGAGACACTCAACCCATTTATCAATGATCTAGTGAAAATGAGTGGAGTGAATAATTACTTCGCAAGTCGTCTGACAGTGTGTGCCTCTACATGTTCTACTTTCCTCCCTATAATTTCAGGTGAGGGGCCAACGTGATCCTTGTAAAAAAAAAGTTCGTCTGGAGCCCTGATTCTCAGTTCTTTTGATTGACACATGTCTGTGTATCATCGTTAACGCTCACAGGATAATGCATTTAGTCTCATGTTCAACCATGACTATGTTTCCATAACAATGTTAAGACAATAAGCATGAAATAATGCAGCAAACATATTGTTTGATACTTTAAAAACGTTTAGGATCAACATTATTTATTTTTTGTCAACTGAACAGTTTGTGAAACTTTTCTCCTGCAATTTTTCAGTTCCAAACTCTTCTGTATTCTTCTGGAGAAAATTAATAATCCCACACAACAACCAAAAATACCAATTCCGCCAGGCTTCTGGATATTATAAAACGAGAACTATAATAATAGTGTTGTAATAAAGGCCATAATAATCTCCATGTTATGGTATGCAAAATTATGCATTGATGCACATGGCACTACGAGAACTACAATAGATCTAATTTGACCATTGCGCATACAGTATAGGAGCCAATGTGTTCTTTTATATGCTAAAGATTCAAATAGTCACCTATAATAGTAACTGGCATGGCATGTTTTAGCCCCGTTGCCTTTTAAAAAAAAAAAATCTCTTGTCAAGCACAAACCATTTGGATGTTACATACGACTATTTCAAACGCTCGTTATTCAATTGCTGTACTAAATAAATAAGACAAAATATACTAAAGTATAAGTTACGAACCGCAAAACGCTATGCCTTGCAGTCTAAAATCAGGTTCACGTTGATTTTTAAATGTACCATCTCGCGAGAACATCCGCAGAGGCGCGAATAAACAAGCGACTTGTTGCTGCCGACGGTGAGCTAGCAAATCAAGCAAACCAAACTTCGGCTGAGCTGCTTTCATTATCGTTTGAAATTAAAACTCAACCTGATAACACACAGGAAATAATGTCGAACCCGCTCTCTGACAACGACCCCAACCAAGAAGAATGTCAAGAGGATGACATGACTCCGGCCGACTTGATCGCGAAACTGGAGGAGGCCAGTTCTAGTTGTTTTTGAAAAATGTATAATACTGGACCCGTTCTAATGTTTCTCTCTATCGCAGGCTTGGCTCAATGAAAAGTTCTCACCGGAGTTGCTAGCCAACCAGGCCGAGGTGGTGGAGTGTGTCATGGAGCAACTCACACACATGGTATATTGACCCCCCCCCCTCCCCTCTTGCCCCCGTTTTTTGAAAAAATACCTCAAAGTTCAAGAAAGAAATAGAAGGGAATCCATAACCATCTAATTGACTTGCTGTCATTTTGAATGAGGGTCCACAGACATTTCTATTAATGTTCGCAGCAGTGTCACCATGGTAACAACTGTGCTGACTACCTTGACTCACGAGAAATCTACCTCCGACATCATCGATCTTTAATTTTGCTTTCTGACTCTGTGGACCATGACATGATGAATCAACTATGTGTACAGACCCGAGGTGCAGGCATAAACAAATAGGATACACAAGATAAAGCATTTAACAATTTTCATACACATACAGATACATCAGTAGGAGCAAGTCCCTCTTGTTAAAATGACAGTTTTGGGTGATGTATAGAATGACACCAAGATATGTAATTTCAAAATTCTTTCCACCATTATTGTAACTTGGGGGGGGGGAATCGGAAATGGTGAGTAAGTGTGCACACCCTCTGATGACTGGGGAGGTTACTGTGTTCAAAGTTTTGCAAAACCATCATGAGATGGGATTCAGCACACACCTACTACTTTTTAAGTGCTTTTCATAAAACCCAAATAAACATAGGCTTTTTATTTTTGACATTTTTAAACTCCCACAGCATCAGTGGGAGTTCATTGTTCAAAATGTGTTGCAGTCAGGAAAGCTTGCCAAAGAATTTCCAATACAATGAAACACAATCAGACAATCATCATCAAGTGGAGAAAAAAAATGCTGAAAAGATGACAAGAAAATTGTTCAGGGAGACGGCTAAGAAGCTGACAGTAAAATTTGAATAGCTGCAGAAATTTATGGCAAGTACTAGTTGTCTAGTACTTGCCATAAATGTACAATGTACAACAATGTTCCATCCTCTTCATGTCTGGCAATTGGTGTCGGACAGTTTTTGACTTGTTTACCCCTGAACCTTTTTTTCATTCCAGAAGTACCACTGTGACTCATACAGAAGTAGAACAAAACACAACTGATTATTAAATCAAATCTTTTTATTTCACTTAATTTGAACATTTAGTTTTTTGCCATTGTCGTTTTTTTAGTTAAAACTCAAATGAAATGAAAAAATATATATGTTGCCAATTGACAATAAATAAGTAACAAAGGAAAAAATAGGAATGCATCTGTTTGAAAGCAGAATTTAACAAATGGAAAAGCCTACCAGAATAGCTCAACATTATTTGGGGTTAATGAGTGGCCGGAGTCTGCTTCCTCCCATTTAACATGAGTTGAATGTGATTGGTTCATTTTTTTTTTTCTTGGTTGAGTTGTACAGTTTGTAGGTCACATTAATGATGGACATTTGTTTTACATTTTTTTATCTTGCTCTCATTTTTAATATCACACCCTGTCAGGGTTTGGCAGACTTTTTATATTCATGGTGTTATACTGTATATGGTACGTTTGTATATTCCACTCAGTCAAGTCACCCCTTCCTTTCACCAGGAAGCAAACCTACAGAGGGTGAAGAAAGGTGACCCCAAAGCCAGCATCCATCGCATGGAGATTGACCGCATCCGCTTTGTGCTGTGCAGCTACCTGCGCTCTCGCTTGCAGAAGGTCGAGCAGTTCATCAAATGTTTGTACACCTCGGTGTCGCTACATGCTATTTGACACCATGGCTTTGTGTGTATTTTTGGGTTTAGATTGAAAAGTTCTATCCGCATGTTCTTGAGAAGGAGAAGTCGCGCAGCAAAGGAGAACCGGCGCTGCTTTCACCTGAGGAGTTCGCCTTTGCTAAAGAGTGAGCAGAGCATAATACAGGACAGTGGAACCTACATCCACCCATTTACTATACGGCTTGTTGTCATTCGGGTTGCGGGTAAATTGGAGCCTCAAAGGTCCTCACCTTCAGAGTCAGCATGCCTGCTGGTCTAGTGGTTAGCACGTCTATTCCTGTGTGTAGTTTTGCATGTGTAGTAGGAAGCCAGAGTACCTGGAGAAACTCTCTAATGTCCTACTGTCACTCAAAAAATATGCATGTTAGGTTTATTGAAGACCGTAAATTGTCCATAGGATGGATCATTTAAAAGTCTTAAAAGGCATTGAATCCATCCATCCATTTTCCGTTCCGCTTTATCCTCACAAGGGTCGCAGGGGGTGCTGGAGCCTATCCCAGCTGTCTTCAGGCAGTCGCGGGGCACACTCTGAACCAGATGCCAGCCAATTGCAGGGCACACAGAGACGAACAACCTTCCATGCTCACACTCATACCTAGGGACAATTTAGAGTGTTTAATCAGCCTGCCATGCATGTTTTTGAAATGTGGGAGGAAACCGGAGTACCCGGAGAAAACCTACGCAGGCCCGGGGGAGAACATGCAAACTCCACACAGGAAGGCCACCGGCATTGAATCCATGAATCTAAAAACGAGTGCTTAATATATTAGGACAATCTATGCTAAATAAACTAACCAAATGCGATGCTCATAAAACACTTACCTGAAACTCGATATAAAGAAAACGTTCACAAACGCGACTACTCCAACTCATTACGGAGGCACGTACGAGACTGAGCCTCTCGTATACCCCATGTTAGTAGAGCAACTACTTCAAGATCCTGAAAATGACCTCAGAATTCCTTGCCAGTCCTGTCCACAGGACAGAAAGCAAAATTCACATGCAGTGCAGTGTTTATCCTGAAGATAGCGCCATACAGACAGTATTAGCCCAAATTCAAGAGTTCAACAAACAAGCACTAAAATGTGAAAATAACGACCAGGGGATGTTCACAGTATTACGAGACACTCGTTTATACAGTTTCTAAAGCAAAATAAAAGGTTGTGTTGGGGTTAGAATCCGTTTCAAGGCAGATGCACTTCATGTATGTACTGTAGTAACATTAGACACCATTGGGTAGAGAGAATATTGTGAAGCTGGTCTCGAATTTAAGTTGATATACAATTTAAAAGTCTTGAATCTAACTTGAGTGAAGTTGTAGGAACCCTGGTTAGGTATAGGTACGCTACTGTGCTTCTCAAAATCTGGTACAAGTATCATTGATGGTACACGGGCTTGCCGTACTCGCTTATGCTCCAGCATTCCTGTATTCCTCGACTTGATCATTTTGACTACCTTTCAGTTGTTACCACCTCAACCTGTCTCACTTCCTGGCAATAAAACCCTTGTGCGTTTTTTGTGTCTGCATCTCAGCACGGTTTGTGTTGGCCCTAGTATTCTGTTTTAGTTGTGCGCTAGCTTTTTACATGTGTGTATATTTTTGTTGGCCCTAATATTCTATTTTCAGTTGTACGCTTGCTGTTTACATATGTGTATGTTTGCATTGTCCAGGTATGCTGCAAACACAGAAAGCCACTTGAAGTCTGTGGCACTGAGCCACATGCCCCCCATCCTCCAGACACTTGACATGCTCAAAGCAGGTACGGTGTTCTAATCTTGTCTAGTTTTAGCACACATGGCCTGTAGACGCCTTTGAATACTGATTCTGTTCATTCTGATGGAAACTCAGTGCCAGCGCCATGCCTGGATTCCTTTGTTTTCCTGCGAGTGAAGGAGAGCCAAGAGAACATCTTAGTGGAGCCTGAAACCGACGATCAGAGGTACTTCACTCTTGTGAGGCTCTCTGAACATGATTGTTTTTAACACATAAGTAACATCACTGACATTTTCATCTCTTGTCTCAGAGAGTACGTTGTGGATCTTGAAGAGGGCTCTCAGCATCTCATGCGCTATCGAACCATCGCACCACTTATTTCGAGTGGAGCTGCACAGCTGATCTAAATGTCAAGGTAAGTAAGCCTCAAGTCCGCGCTGCCCCTCAAGCTCATGCACACTCTCTGATTTTTCTGCCCGTCTTATGTAAGCGGCTCCTTTGTATTGCCATCTTGATTATTTTTAGCTCTAAGATTTATTCCTGCATAGTTTCTTGGCAACAGTTTAAGAATATGTGTTGTAATTGGGGCAGCAGAGTGGACGAATTGCCACCACATCTGCCTCATAGTGCTGAGGTTCTGGATTCGAATCATTGAGCTTTCTGTGCTCAGTTTAAATGTTCTTTCTGGTTCCTCTGGCTCCCTCCTGCATTCCCAAAAACATGCATGATCGGTTAATTGAAGAATCAAAATTGTCCATGACTGTGAATGCGAGTGTGAACTTCACTCAATGATGAAATGCAGCTAATGCAGAGTGTACATTGTGTTGCAGGTTTGTGTTTCTGTTCTGGGCGCTTTGGCCTCCAACAGCTTGTAAAACAAGTAGCAGACAGTTTTACAGATCTGGATGCAACTCAGACCTTATGCTCCATGCGTGATTGGTGTCCCAATAGTAGGCCCGTAGCTTCAAAGGCAGGCACATCCGATCCACTTAATATTGATTCCTGTTACTATGTCCACATTTTGAAGTGGAGTGGACAATTTCTGTGCTGCATTAAAAGCCCACAAATGCAAGCTTACCATGGTAACTTAACCATTTTGTATTTTGACCGCTGGTTTGAATGGCGCCGTCTATTGCGTGTTCCCACATGATGTATGGGGGGGAGTACTGTGTTTAAAAAAAAAAAGAGTCCTGCCTAAATACGTGTCTCAGACATGATGGCAGTGGCCCAAAATATGGAATGTACTGCCGGAATTATTTTGTCTGGTGGTTAAGGCTTATTCATTTCATTAAATGAATTGTGAAGAAATACAAAGGGCATCTGTGCATTTCCTTTTGTGTCAAATCCTTCGTTGCCATGTGAACAGGCTCTACTCCCTTTTGCTGTAAATCTACCCTGGTATTTCATATGTTGCTTTGAGAAAAGGTTTTGCTTAATAGTGTCTCTTCATTTTTGTCCTCTAAACTGCCTGTTATTAATGTTACCATATCTTCTCTGAGACATAATTGTTCTAATCGTGCCGTTGTGTAATTTTCAGCGGGAGCAATCAGTTTTCATTGTGTGCACTCGCTCTAATTGCCAAATCATGATCCCTAACAAGGGATGAAGCACTGATTGAACTGAGCGCAAAGGCCTCATGTTTGTGATGAATCATTGCATTAATCCAGTGTGATCAAATTATTAATGATGCTAAATTTCGTTTTGCTCAGAGCTGCTTAAAAGCGTAAATGGTGGAAACTGGATTGTATAATGTGACCGTTAAAATGTATACATGAAAGATTATGACAATTTCAATGACTCTTCTCATGATCCCAATTAGATTTTAAGATCATATAACTTCCTTCTGCAATTAATTTGACAGCTCAAGTTGGTGGTAATGGAAATATTTATTTTTATCCAAACATCTCAGCATGCATCCGGTTTCAAGTGCACACTTTCACCCACTGACTGCAGCCAGTGCTGATGCGTTAAATGACAGTCATGCCGAGAGATGGCTTGTAATCTTCGGCGCCACACATGCCAACATAATCTGACACAAGGATCCCTTCAGGACACAAGCCAGCCAGCAGAGTGCTGCATTTTCCAGATGACCCGTGTTGACTCCTTTACCATGCTCACAACAACTCATCAGGGATAAGATCGATGCACTTGAACACTTTGTACTCATCAATGAGACGTTTAAGGTTGAGCATTTCACTTATGTGCTGTCAGTAATTGCTCTAATGGCCTAATGGTGAACTGTTTGGGCATTTATTCCTTGTCCTCAAGGCCCATGTGCAAATACAAGCTTTATCCACATTAGTAGGTCGACTTTGGCCTACTAGCAGGATGACAATATGTTAATAGTGAGGCACAAGTTGACATCTGTCTGCAACCATGTGTGCTGTCGCTTTTCTATTAGTGCACTGAATTGACTTATTAGTGAGGACAAATGGGCCTTAAACTGTATATCTTGACACTCAAATACGGAATTCAGTCACAGACAAAGGTCACACATTCCTCACTTGACTGTCATGCATCAATGGCAGTTAGTTCTATATTGTTAGAAGAGCAACCCCCCTCAAAAAAAAAAACCTGGTCAATAGAAGAGAGGGGGCGGAGTAGTACAGGGTAGCTGGGTGAGTATAAATGGAACATCACACAAGAGTCCTCTGTGGGTGAAGGGAGCCCAAAGACTTTCGCAGGAGTGCTGGCTGCCCACCATTTTGTAAGTAAGATGGGATGTTGTAAACTTTTTATGTTTACTGACACACTCACATTTTCGTCTTATTCAAGACTTCTGTGCACCACGCCAGCAGCATGGAGACCTCCAGCACAACGTAAGAACTTAATAGAGTTGATGTGCATGCACTCTTGGCACGAGCAAATGGAAATGTAATTAATTTGGGGTGTTCTCTCATCTAAATACATCTATGTAAAAGAAATATCCATGAAAGTTGTAGTCATGATGCCACTTTGATGTATTTCAAGTTTCCTGCCCATAATTGGCCTTGGCTCAATGGCTCAGTCAGCTGGACTTGTGGAGATTGCCGTCAGGCTGTGTCTGAACCAACGTAAGCAATTGTGTCCTCATGTTTGGGTGCCCATCTTGAAACCCCTGCGGCCTTGCATCCGCTCCACGTTTCCAAAGGCCACATCAGCTGACATCCTACGCCAAGTCGGTCCAACCCAGACGCTCGCAGGTTGCTTTGAGGACTTGGATGATGACAATGATGTTTTGGCCCCGGTCAAGAACAAGCATGTGGTTTTCGCTGACTCCAAGGGCCAATCGTTGACAGATGTGCGAATCTTTTCTGACGAGGAGGACCACTCCGACCTCGATCCTCTGCCGTCCCTCCAGGGTTTGGTTAAGATGACTGAGCCTGGTTACAGCTGCACGGTCAGCACCTGCTGTCCAGGTACACGGCTCACGCTCGGTTTCCCGCAGCCCTCCGCTAATTTCCAGGCCTTTCGTGCAAAGCTTGCTGAGAACATGGTCACCCTGGAGAACTGCACGGTCACTGGGCAAAACCTCAGAGGCATCGCCCGAGTCCAAAACCTCAGCTTCCAAAAAGATGTGCGTGTGCGTATCACCTTTGACTCATGGCAGAGCTACAGAGATGTGCCCTGCACGCACCTGCAGCAGCGCTTTGGAGGGCCGCAAACAGACATCTTTCAGTTTGACATAGATATACCCAAAGTGCTTGATGCAAAGAGGAAGATAGAATTCTGCTTAAGTTATTCACCAAGAGGGCAGGCTAATACTTTTTGGGACAACAACAATGGACAGAACTATGCAATTAAGGTGTGTGTGAGCTCACATCTTTGTCACAATTAGAGAAGTCAAACAACATGACATCAAGCTCAACTTTAATGTAAATTAACTTTTTTACTTAGACTTACGAGGTTCTTTTATTTATTGTGTGTTGTGTTTTCCTCTGACTTTTTGTGTATTAATTAAAAAACACGTTGTTGTATAGTTGTTCATTTTCATTGAAAACCAGTCTTATTTGTGTGAGTCAACACGACAGTCTTTTACTTTTGGTCCATTCATCACTACTCCATTCATCACTGTTATAACAGAGGGTGGGTGATCCCTTTCACTTTGGACATATCTAGGATTCCCAACAGGTCACAGATACCTCGTCAGGGCCAAATCCAAGCCCCTGAGCAGGATACAAGCTAATCTTAGCTCAGGCCTGGTCGGATAAACTATCTGACAGATAGCAGGAGGCTTTGCGCACCCATTGTCCTTATCACATCTGTAACTAGAGAGTGTTTGTGGACTGAAGTCTCGTCTAATGTGTAAAACACACATTTTCAAACACATGACGAATCAGACAAATGAAGGACTCACATAAGTAAATCAAATACTGTCTTAAGTCACACATAACAATTAAAACAGGCATGTGCAGTATGTTTTTAGGGCGACATTACTTTAAGCTCGTGTTCATCAATGTGAAAGCAAACCGAAAGCAAGTGCAAGTTAGTGTATAAGACAATTCACCTGGCCACCAAATAGAATCTAACCTTCAAGAGGTGGTGCAACATGAGTAGAGGAGAGTGAAGTGATAGGGGACGGTCAAAACAGGGCAGCCAATGTTGTCAAAGCGCCCGTTGCTATGCCAAATGACAATTGTGGCTATTTATTCCAACCATCCATTTTCTGTAGTGCTAGTTCTCATTAGGGAAATGGATGAGCTAGAGCCAATTCGAGCTAGCTGCACATATACTGTACTGCAGACAACCTTTCACATGCACAGTCACACCTATGGACAATTCAGAGTTTTCAGCAAACCTAACATGAATATTTGGGGAGCGTGGGAGGAAGCTGGAGAACCTGGAAAAATTGACATGAGCACTGGGAAACATGCTAACTCCACATAGGAAGGTCATGGCTAACATTCAAACTCCAAAGGCCAGAACTATGATGCAGATGTGAAACTAGAGGGCCATTTTGCCACCATAGTATTTATTGTTTTTCTTTCTTTTCAAATTTAGAATCCCTAAAAATTTGACTGCTGTGTGACTGCAACCAATATGACACCAGCTAAAAAAAAAATAAAATAAAACTAAAACACCATCAAGAAACCAGGGATCATGGATAGCTTTGTTTAGTCTGGTGAATGTCAATAAAATGTTCCGTTTCTAGCTGCCCATGAGATTGACTTCAATTGGAAACACCTACTCTAGACTAGGAGGGAGAGAGAAGCGAAAACAGCATGCACATCCGCGGGAAGCGGGTGTTTTCCTCTGGCCTTTGGCCAACACGCGACGAGCTTCATGTCTTCCAGCCTGAGACGCTCGGCTGTCCCCCGGCCCGTCCTAAATCATCATGTGGCTCAGCGGCCTACGCTGATGTTGCACACTTTGCAGCTGGGATCTTTCTTGGCATTGGCCGTGGTCAAACTCATGAGCTGGTGGTGACCACTGATTAGCTCCACGGTACCTTGATCCAAACTGACCGGCTCTGTGAAAAGCACCTCAAGGATGACATCGCTGGCATGGCAGTAGTGCGGCTCCTCCCCCGGCCTCTGGGGGGCGGTGTATGTTAAGAAGGGGTTGCTGGCCAAGTCCAGCATGGGGAGGCGGCTTCTGCAGAAATGGTCTCCTTCTGTTCCCACAGGGGCAAGCACCAAAACCACATAGTGGTAGGCTGTGTACATGCAGTAGAAGTCAGCAAAGTACAGGGAGATGTCAGGGTTGAGCAGGTGTCCAGCTGGGATTTGGAAGCGCAGGGGGCCGTAGGGAGAGTCTTTGGGGGGGAGTCCTGTATCGAACTCAGTGTTGCAGCTAAAGAAGACTCCCTGCAGTTTGCCATTTATAGGAGAACCATGACTCCCACTTGTGTCTTTAAGGGCAGGATGCATCAGACCTGCAAATTCCTTTCTAATCCAATCATCCAGAGGAGAAAGCGCCATTATTTCCATTATTATATTTCCATTATTATATTTCCACTTAGTAGTCATTCATTCTCGTGCCATTTTAATGCTCCACTTACCTGACGCAGTCAAAGTAATCAGGATGCTGATTGCGATAAAACACAGCGAATTTCAAAAGCCTTCCCGCAGAGCCTTTGGCCTTGTCGAGAAGCTGCTGAAGGTGTTCTATGGCGTAGTCTGCCAAGTTAAAAGGAGCACTATAATCATTTCAAAAGTCTGCTCTGCTTTCAAATGCTAATGACCCTACATACAAAGAGATGGTTTTTTTTGCCACTTTCTTTTTGTCTACGCTTACGTAACAATTTATGGGATACATTAGCATCACTTTGGCTGTCAGGCGCCTCACCTCCTGTGCAGAACTCCACCACTTGGCTCCACTCTGACACCAAGTATTCACCATCAGGCTGTCGAACCGCAGTCTGCACGGCGACACAATATTCTGTGCAGGGGCTGAGGAACCAGTGGCCCCTCACCGCCATGGGCAGGGGCACAGCCTTCGCCACTAGTTTGGTTGGCACATCCTGGAGGTCAGAGCAGAAACATTGCTGCATGCTGTTTCATTCATTAACATTTCAAAGGAAATTTTAATGGCTATGTAAATTAAGTCTTTCCCTCAATAGGATTTGCATTAATATCACAATCTTCCTTTCAAGCCCAAGCGGCTGTAACTTGGAAACGCTTAATCGAACCAGTGTGCTTTGTTTTGGCCAAGGTGTGTAAGAAGTGCCACTAAATACTCATGAGGCCAGCATAGCCATGGCAAACATGGATGATAATGTAATTTTCTTTTGCTCTTTTATCGATGTTCAAGAAACAGTTTTCAATCCGTTTGTACTATTGAAAAAACTTTTTTAAACTACAAATTGCGAGTCACTCTGAAATTGTGTGTTATCTGAAATGTCAATAAAAGAAGGAAATAGAATACCACAGTGGCTTGAAGAAGTATTTTAGCCCCTTCAAATTTTCACATTTTGTATTTTCACAACAACAAATGTTTTGGATTGAGATTTTATGTGATTGACCAACACAAAGTAGGGCATCATTTTAAAGTGAAACAGAAATGATACGTTGTTTTCCAAATTTTATGCAAATGAAAGTCTGAAAAAGGTGGGGTGCATTTTGGATTCAGTCCTCCCTGTGTCAATACTTCGTAGGGTGACCTTGCGCTGCAGTTACAAAAGCAAATCATTTGCAGGATGTCTCTACTGGCTTGGCACATCTAGACATTGACATTTTTGCCCATTCTTGCCTCACATTTGGCACAGATGCTCAAAACCATTCTATTGTAGCTTTATGGTTTGGAACATCACTTACTTTGTACTAGGCCACGCCCCTTAAAGGCAGATATCCAAAACAACAATGCTACATTTTTAAAAACAATTGTGTGTGTATTTTTTTTTTTTTTTTTGGGGCGGGGGCGCCTGAACAGCTAAATGACATTCAGATCAATTACAATGGAGAAGATTGATGTGATATCCAATTCAGGGTAGCACTGTATTTTGGTGTCAGTTGATGTTTGGACCAAGAAAAACAATAGTATATGTTTCCCAAACAAAACTTTCATTGGAGAGAAATGGGAATGCTATTAGCATTTTCACCCCTGCCAAATAATATGTTCTGTGATTTCATATTTGTATAAGGCTTAGCCAAAATTCACAATTCAAAGACTTGAGCGACATTTTCGTACAGTCTGTGCGCATGGGTGGAGTTTTCTTTCTTTTGGTATTTTCGTAGACGGGTGCAGGTAGAAATGGACATTTGCGGCATTGTGGGACTGAACATAGCCGACTTGATTCCCAGTCAATCCTTTATTCCGTTAAATTCAGCGGAGAAGAGGCGCTGGAGTCCATGCAGGAGATCGGGGCACGTAAAGTATGTTTGAAAGAAACTGCAAGATCTCCACTTGCGGATGATGTACAGTTGGCAGCTGCCAACTGAGGTTTTGGCGACCGCCTTAAATTGCCATAATGCGTCTGTGTTTGGCAACTTGACTAAAGTCCAGTCTACATTCTGACACCAAATTGTCAGGTGTGCCGGGAATGTGTGACATAAAATGTCCTTGGTTCGAGGTGTGGCACAGTCCACCAAATTCTCAAACACTGTAAATTTGATTTGCCCTAGCACGAAAATGAAGATGTGCCAGTTTTTACGCTGAGCGCACTTGCGCCTGTCTATGTAAGCAGCGCACCTGGTGTGTTGCTGACTTAATGTTGGAATCTAAATTTGATGTGCATTAGCAGTGGTTACCACAATAACTGGTCTGTGCTTCATGTGTGGTAAAAACACAAGTACAAGTGAGTCACAGGCCCAGAGCTGTTGACTGGACTCATTTTTCCTTTCGCTTCAATTGGAACAGACTGAAAGGGCACATCCGCTGCTTTCTGTGCTCAGATTAGTCTAGAAAGAATGTCCGTTCACCTTACCAGACATTTGTGAATCGGCTTTTGACTATTTAAGCCTTCTGTTGTCATGCCAAATGAATTATATGAAGACAAACAATTTCATCCAGGTAATAGACAGAGCCACAGGCCGTTTGGGGTCGTCTCACCCTGTGTTTAAAGCGGTTGGGATCCCTGCATTCTTTGCGGCTCAGGTCAATGAAGAAGTGTGTGGCTCTGGCTGTGTCCTCGGGAGTCATGTCCCACACGATGCGAAACGAATCACATGTCACCTCACATATTTGAATGTTGCAAGGGGTAGCGAGAGGGGTGTCCATTTCTGTCAGGGGATAAAACAGGACATTTGAAAGAAATAGGACGGCATATCATTTTTGAAAGCCCTTTCATTAAAATCACTGTCACATATTCGCAAAGAATAATCTCTTGAGCCTTGTGAATATTTAAGTGTGTAAATATGGCTGCTCTACATCCAAAGTAGATAGATGCAAATAAATACAGTTCAGTGTGTGTGTGTGTGTGTGTGTGGGGGGGGGGGGGTTATGCATCAGGGAATTTTAAACACAGTTTGGAACCTTATCCATCATCTAATTGGTTATGCACTTCATGTTTTACTAAACATTTGGACAAACACACATTTGTATGAATTTATTTTCTTCCTTACCTCATTGATACAGTACATGCTTCTTCTATTTGCAATACCACAATTAGCCTATAAATATTTTAAAAATAGGATTTACCACATCTGCATTTCATATCAATGGCAAGTTATAATATTATGCTCTTTCTGTCAATTTAATATCTTATACGACAAAGTACACATATTGAAATACTTGGAAAGTATCACACACAATGCTTTGAAAGTTTAGTAAGGTTTCCACATTTGTAAATGGTTATTTGTAGATGATTTATTATTTTGAAGTGTATTGTAGTTGATTTGATAGCAATGGTTGTGTGTTACATGCTGCTGTCTTTTGCGCAGGCGGTGCGGTTTCGATTCACCGCCAGTGCCCCAACACCCTGCATGTGCCAATCTTGGATTAAAGAAACTGGATGTGTTGCTTCAGGAAGGAAATATGCCATGCCGGACATATTACGTGAGTGTCACACTGTGGCGATCCGTAATGGTACAAGCCAAAAGTAATAACAACAAAATTGCAATCGACCTTATTATTGGTGGTACCGCCATATAGTGAAGCATATGTCTTCCATTTTAAGTTTGGTGTAAGATACCAAATATTATTTTATTTTATTTATTTTTTTGTTCCATGAGGAACTTCATGAAAATGTCAAACTGAAATATGGAGCTGCATGCTAACAAGATGGAAATACGACAGCAGTGAAAAGGAACTACAAAGTCAACACTGTGGTCATTATTTCTTGAAGCCGAGACAAATTAAACTTTCATCCATGGATCAGCTTTCATTTTGTCCTTCGCTGCCTTTCCCCCTCTATTTGCTGGCCTTAACTGACATTTCTCATCGTTATGCAACATGAGACGCTTCCAGATGACACGCCTTTTATAATCACCTCCATCAGTCTCCCAGCAACTACATGTCAGCAGCATCTCTCCATCTCCTCAATTCTAAAACAAATAATTTTTATTTATTTATTTATTTTATATGTTTGTAACTGCTGAGTCTTCTGTTTACAATGACAGCTCGTCTTTTATTCATCTGGCAGGACAGGACAAAGGGGAGATTTAGGTAGTGACTGTGGAAGGTGATGAATCACTCCTTGGTCACACATCAGCCATTTCACTGCTGCACAAAGCCTTCAGTAGCAGCCCAGGGTCAGACACTTTTTGATGTGTGTTTGATTTGCTATCCGCCTCATTTATCTGCAGCGCAGCACATTGCATGTTTCCTTTAGTCCGACCAATCCGTCCCTCTTGAACTGAGCATTATGCATACTGTATGTGTGCTTAAAATAAATGATATAGTCGTTTAGGAAGCAACCCTAACACGCTCATGATGTTGCATTACACATGGACAAAGATGCTTTCACTGGCAGACTGTGAGGTCTGCAGAGGTGTTGTCCAGGCCTTACATGATGGACAGGCTGCAGCTTCTCATTAAAGCTTGTGAACTGTGAAATGTGTGCGTTAGCCCATCCTTCGCTGAAGCCTGAGGAAAAAGACAATTGCTCATGTTTCACCGCTGTTTATATGCCCTTCATCTCCCAAGTTTCTTCAGGAACAGAAAGTGGGCCAACAATAGATTCTCACAGGGCACTCATCAAAGCTCGCTGTCTTTGAATGTTCTACTTAAAAATCCATCCAGTGCATGTGAGCACAGTTCAAATTCAGGTTTCCAAATCACTCACACATCCCTGTTGCCCTCATTTGTGCATCAGTTTGTGAAAAAAAAGAGCCAATTTTCTCAGCTGCAACGCTAACTGTAATAGCCGGCTGCTCCAAATGAGGCAATTTGGGTCTGCCTGATGGATCTGACAGAAAAACACCTCATTAGTTTAATTATTTGTGTGTGCTCCACACTCAGATTAATTCTAACACACGCACGCCAGCAGATAAAGCACAGTAAGCAGAGATCAAAGTATTTTCTTTTGTGTCCATTAAATATAGAGACAAATAATTGCTTGTTCCGTCTACTGTAGATTACATTTGGACTACTTGTTTAATGTCCCAGCGAATGTATGCATGTTTAGAATGCATGATGCTTGGGATTTGGAATTTGAATCTCACCCTTGCAATGATGCTCAGTCTCCAATATATCTGGTGAAGTTTGATTTGCAAGTAGGAGAGTGTAATCAGCATCGCATTCTGTATAATGACAAAATATTCCGTGGGAACAAAGTCCAAAAGGGGCAGATTGTCAGTGTACCCAACTAATGCAAGCATTAATGAGAATAATATGAGGATAAATGGACAGGCAAATACTCATGAGAAAGGCTTGAAAGGTAACAAATGCCGAAAAATATGCATGGACACTACACGGCTGAGAATAATGACAACAATTGTATAACATCTCACTCAACAGGGAACAGATATCACAGCACTAAATATGATGGAAACTGTGTTCCTTTCTACAATCTCAAGCTTGATCGTATAATAGAAAACAAATCCTTACTTGTTTGTTGTTAAAGGTGTGATTGAAGATTTTAGGTCTGATTTTTCTTTTCCCGCTTCTGAGTCTCCTTATTTGCTGCAGTCACCAATAGATCCCCCTGCAAAACTGATTAGGAGGTGAAACGAACATACTGGATCCTCTCTCACTCTGTCTCTTTCTCCCCTGCTCTCCGTCTGTTTCTCTCATCCATGTGTGTGTGTGTGTGTGTGTGTGTGTGTGTGTGTGTGTGTGTGTGTGTGTGTGTGTGTGTGTGTGTGTGTGTGCCACACAAACACTCTCACCCTTCGCCCCTCCACCCCACCCCAGTCTCATTTTTGCTGTGGGCTTTGAGCGTGATGTTTATTTGACTCTTACGCAGCTGCACGGCACATGATGCATTCAGAGCTAAATGAGGTGAGGCGAAAAGAGAATTGTCAAACACGACAAGCTCATCAGCATGTTCGCAACACAGCATCACTCCTCCAAAGTGTTGCACTGTGGCGCTCTGATAGAGAGTTCACCGAACTCTGCTACACTGATAAATGTCGCCGCACACATTTTAGTGACATATGGATACAGAGGTTGTGATCAAACAAACAAAACGTAAAACAAGACATTGAAGTCGGAGAATATTCAAACCATAGTGCATGTGATGAGATGCCCTAGTAACTAAACAGCACTTGTGCCAACTGCAATGCCATATGGATTTACTCCACAGAGTATAATCCCCCTCCCCGCAACCTACCCTCATAGCCCATCCTCTGGCAAATGATGCCACAATGTGAGCCCAGAGTAAGCAGATTTGCACTGGCGTTAGTCGCAAAGTGGGATGTTTTGCATTGCTTCCTTGGGTCAACATTTAGGATTTCACCAGAGATTAAAAAAGCGATGTCAAGAGACGCTCTGCTCAGATTAATGGCTGTAATCTCTTTTTAAACAATGGGAATGGATTTAGCACAAACATGACAATAAAAGAGGTATTGACAAACTTCTATCTGCTATCTTCACAAACAAATAACATAAAAACGAACTGTATGAATACACTTATATGTACAGTTTAGATCCAAGGCAGAGAGAAAATTCATGTCTACACTCGCCACACTTCATTAGGTACACCTAAAAAGAGCCAATTGAATTTAACTTCATTTGAAGTAGCCTATTTCATATAAAGCTTGACAATTTCAGACAACAATTCAGTTGTCAATAAGATTATTATTGTGCTTATTGTACGTACTCGTGCAACATTTCCAGATGTAAGCGTTAATTGGGTCGATTATTTAATTAATTAATGGTGACTCGAGTGATCTTTTTTGCTCTTCCTCGAGAGCCACTGTCTTGCCTGTTTTCCATTTCTCCCTGCTGCATTCTCACCTGATTCAAATGATCGAATAAATAACGATCCTGATCATGTTTTGTGCATGCAAACACTTTGTTTTTTTTCTTCTTTCTACCCCCAATTTTGCTGTTGTAGACTGTAAATTTCCCCAGTGTGGGACAATAAAGGATATCTTAATTTGGCATAAAACATCCAGGAAACCCTCGAGGAACAAGAATGAAGACCCCTGTTCTAGCCAGACAAACGTGTGATTAATGAGGTTAAACTACCCACAACAATCCAATTAAAAACACTAACTTGTACAAATGCTGGTAAATTCTGTGAATGGTGAATTCAGTTTGTCGGATTTTGCCCCAAAATAAGATGAGCAGTATGAAATTTGCCCTGATTTGAGAAAAAGTACCGGTACGTAAGTGAGACTGCTGGGATAGGCTCCAGCACTTCCGCATCTCTCATGATGATAAACTGCTCAGATAATATATATATATAAGATAATTACAGTGGCAGTCGCCGAATAACGAGGGGAGAGAGACGGAGAGAGAGAGAGAGAGAGAGGGGGAGAGAGAGGGAGAGGGGGTGGCGGCCGGTGGTCCAGTGGTTAGCACGTCGACCTCATAGTGCAGAGGTACTGGGTTCAATTCCAGCTCCAGCCTCCCTGTGTAGAGTTTCCATGTTCTCCCTGGGCCTGCGTGGGTTTTCTCCGGGTACTCTGGTTTCCTCCCACATTCCAAAAACACACATGGCAGGTTAATGGAACTCTCACAATTGTCCCTAGGTGTGAGTGTGAGCACTTATGGTTGTTTGTCTCTGTGTGCCCTGCGATTCGCTGGCAACCGGTTCAGGGTGTTCCCTGATAGGCTCCAGCACCCCCAAGCCTTGTGAGGACGAGCGGATCTGAAAATGGATGGATAGATGGATGGATGGATGGAGAGAGAGAGAGAGAGAGAGAGACAGAGACAGAGAGAGAGAGACCTTTTTTCGGTGTTCTTGGAGGTATTTGCAACGTAAAATGTGTGACCTAGATAAACATTGCTTTAAAAATGCTGATATGGGATCATTCAGGAATGAGTTATGCGTCGGTTTGCGCAGCGGTAAACCGCCTCAACTTCGGCTGATGACACCCGGAAGTCACATGGGGACGGCGTGTGAGTAAGCAGCATTGAAGCAAGTCTGTATGTCGTGACGTTTCTCCCAAATGAGTTATTGTCGTCTCGGGGTAAATACGCTCCATTAACGTAAGTTTCTGTACGTGTGTCTGTGTATGTCAAAAGACAAGCTTAACAATAAGACATTTCTTGTCGCCGGTGTTTGCCGGTCGTGTATGTCGGCCACGTGTGTGGATACATTCTCAATGTGTACTGTGTAGTTCCCGCATGAGTTCATGTTAACCACGACTTGTCACTGAAGGCTGTTTCTTTTGTTGTTTGTTTTCGAAATATGCGTTATATGTTTGCTCTACAATATATGTTAAATGCAAAACAGTGGTAATTGGGTTATTTTACTTTTAAGTTAAATTTGGACACTTGTTTTTCAGATACAGTACTGTACAAATGTCTGCCCACAAACCTGACATTTTTGCCAAAACTGATTCATTATTGGAAAGTGAACATTATTGTTGTTGTAAAGCCAGAATATTTTATGGATCTATTGTTCTGTATTAGGGCGTACTACAATTTCACAGTGCCACAGTAAACTTTTTTTTCTTTAAGAAATAGTTCATAGTGAAGAGTGGACGACTGATTAGCACGTCCGCCTCACAGTGCAGAGGTCCAGGGTTCGATTCCTGCTCAGGCCTTCCTGTGTGGAGTTTGTATGTTCTCCCCATGCCTGCGTGGGTTTTCTTTGGTTTCCTCCCACACTCCAAAAGCATGCATGGCAGGTTAATGGAAGACTCTAAATTGTCCCTCGTGTGAGCGCGGATGGTTGTTAGTCTCTGTCTGGGATAGGCTCCAGGACCCCTCACATCTCTTGTGAGGATAAAGCGAATCAGAAAATGGATGAATTTATGTACTGTATTATTTTTTGGTACTTGGGTGGAAATGTTGTGGCTTGCAGGTGGCGTCACCTAATTTCTATCACGTTATTTTTTACTTTTTAATTGTCTGTTAAGGATGGCCGATTCAGGCACAGGTGATCCCAGTGGTCATCGCATGCCACCACCTGGAGGAATCGGGAGGAGCCAGCTCATGGGCCGCCGACCACCTGCTGCCATCTCTGGGGGCCGCCTTCCTACGATGCGTTCTAGAGATCTCACCCTCGGGGGAGTGAAAAAGGTATCTGTTCCCCAAAATATTTGACTGAAAGGGTCTCTTTTCCTCCCCTTTCCATA
The DNA here is from genome assembly GCF_001891065.2 of Hippocampus comes. NCBI lineage: Eukaryota > Metazoa > Chordata > Actinopteri > Syngnathiformes > Syngnathidae > Hippocampus > Hippocampus comes. Next base: position 3,716,795 of record NW_017805783.1, on the reverse strand, counting down.
ATATCTTATTTTTCTTTGCATCTAGAAAACATTCACACCAAACATTATTGGCCGGAAAGTTAGAGAAGAGTAAGTTCACTATAAGATTACAGGGGTGGGAGGAAATATGTAAAAGCCCTTCTGATTAATCTTGACTGTGATTTATGTTTGAAAGTGTCAAGGATGAAGGTGTGCAAAAGAGAGAGCGGATGAATGCGACCCGAGGCAGAGGTCCTAGAGAGAGAGGCAGGGGCCGTGGTCGCCCAGAGATGATCCAGTCCCACTCTATTTTTGAACAGGGTCCAGGAGAAATATCAATCAGAAAAAAAGGTTGGCATTTACAGTAGCATGTGTAACTACCATGTTTTGGGTTTGGATGATATCGTATGATTAACTAACTTCCCTGTTTATTTAAATATGCAATAGCTTATGAAAGTGAACGAGATGCCCCGAGCGTAGGACCATCCCCCATCATCAATATCAAAAAAGAGAAGAGAGAAACTGAGGAAGAGACCAAAGAAATCCTTCGCAAGCTGGAACAAGATGGCGTATGTATCGTTTAATACCTATATGCACTATTTTATACTTTTACTGATTGATTCTTCCATTTCCCCCCTCCATGTTTTTCAGTTTATAGATGATCCATTCCTGAGGGGTGAAAAGAGGAGCTGCCCGGTCCAACTTCCTCTTGCTGTGTCAGGATGGGGTTTCAAGGAGGAATTCAGTGCTCCTACTATTAAAATTGAGAAGATGGATGAGGATGATCCCATGGAACCTGCAGTGGAAAGTACTTACTCGCTTTTGCAGTTCACATTCTCATTTTGATGATCTCACGGGTTAACAGTAAGAAGTACATGTGTGAACTCCCTTCACAACTTCAAACCATTAAAGATTAAGTAACTGCTGAGAGAAACAAAATTCTGTAAATGGCAGATAGGCCCTCCCCCCCAAAATCTATTTCTGGAATTGTAGATATGTCTTTTTTATATAACTTTTTTTCATCTTTCACTTTTATATCCTAATTAAAACAAGATAATTATACCAGGGCTACACAATGCCATGTTATTAAAATTATACTATTTTACTATGTGATACAAAAATACATTCAATACATATTTAATACAATGAAGTTGCATGGCCCGTTCAAATAATTGCCCACCTTTGACTTGCTGTATGGGACCCTGTGATCAGCTCGCTAGTCTAGCACACTTGTCTCAGGCAGCGGTCCAGTGCCCAATTGTTTTTTTTTTTTTTTGTTTTGTTTTGTTTTAACTGAAATAATAGACATCTTACTAAAATTACAAAAAAATGTACATGTAAAAAATTAAAACAAAACTAAAATGCTTTAAACGAACTCCATTGCACTTATGAGGGGGAAAGAAAGTTTTTCATTGAGATTTAAAAACATTTGTCATTGAGGCTGACTTCACTGAGGTTAGAGTTGTATTCCATTTGTGTGCAGCGTAATGGATAAATGCTGCTTCACCATGTTTGGTTTGAACTGAGGGCACCACTATCTGACCTGAGTCTGCAGACCTGTCAAGCAATAAGGAGACCTCTGTCTCTCGTTAGCTTGTGTTTTTAACTCATTCACTCCCAAAGACAGTCTTTTCAGACTTCACACATTCAATCCCATGTACTTCGGTTTTCTTTTTTCCTTGCTTTTTTTCCAAGACTGAAAGTCAATTTTTTTTTAAACGGGTCTGAAATGGCTGGTACTGAATGAGTTTTAAAGGACTTTTTTTTTAAACGGGTCTGAAAATGGCTGGTACTGAATTAGTTAATTCACCACTCAGCAAAGTAAGAACACAGATACAGTATCCCTAATTCCTTTGACAGCTGTTTCTCTCACTTCATTAACAAAATCTTTGAAGTTCCTCTTTGTTTCCACAAGGGGGTGAACATTTCCCATAAAAATGCCAGTACTTTACATGTCTTGATACCAATAGAAAAAAAATGTCATAGCATTTTTCAGGCGCGCACATTTTCTACATCTTCATAACTGTCACTGGGCGGTGGGGTAAATGCATTTACAATTCTCCAGAAGACCAAATTCACTAAAATACATAGTAGGTAGGCTTCCAATACTGTTATATACAGGAGAATTTGTGAATTCAAATTCATAAGTTCCAATTAGAAACCCATGAGAAGTGAGGGTCTGCAGTGTTTGAACATCAATATAGTGTGGGATTTCTGTATGTTTTACAAAATATTATACTAGTCGTTTGTGCTCACTCACTCGCGCCACTGAATATTAAACATCTCAAAGTTCCTTGCTCATGTTTTTTTTTTTTTAATACTCTCATGCTGTTAGAAAGGTGTGAAAAGGCAATCCTTTTTAATTTCAGTGAAGGAAGAGCACAAGGAAATAGCAATAAAGAAGACTGAGGCTGCCTTTAAGCCTCCTCCACTCCCTGAGCCGGATGTTTTGCCGGATCTTCTTCACAAGTGGAGTCTGAGCAAAGGTGAGGAGCTGTTCTTCATGCAACTGCCCGACACGCTGCCTGGCCAGCCGCCTACCAAGGAGTACAAGCCAATAAAAACTGAGGTGAAATCTGAGGACGGTCAATCTGTCCTCCTGAAAACGGAGTCTCAGGTAGCTAAATGTCATGACTAAATAGTAATAAAATTATGACATTTATGTGTAAGTATGCTTTGCATATTTAATAGGAGGAGCAAAATGAAGATAACAGCTGTAATTTGAAAGATCTGCGAGAGGGTCTTGTTGGAAAAATGCTGGTGCGAAAGTCCGGTCGGGTGCAGCTCATAATGGGACAGATCACGCTGGATGTGTCGCTTGGAGCATCATGCTCTTTCCTTCAGGTATGACAGGAGATAAATCATTCAGGTTGATCACTTTCTGTCTGTCTTCATTACATGCTACATAAACGACACTAAACTCCATTTTTTTAAAATTATAAAACTACTGAATGAGAACTCCACACCACGTGTCTGTCTTTTTAATTTGTTTCAGGAACTGGTTTCTGTTGACACTGAGGCACGAACAGGTGACATGACTGTGTTAGGAAATGTCAAACACAAAATGGTTTGCTCACCAGATTTTGAATCTCTGCTGGAAAGCAGGTGATGATCGTTGATACTCTTCATGGTGGTCATTTGCTCTGTTGTGTCATATGAAAGTGTGCTAACACTAAACTGTAAAACTTGAAACAAGACCAAAACGTTTTTGATTGAAAAATTCAGTGATTTGCCATATTTCGAATCTTCAATAATTTGACTGTACATGGGTGTAAATGTGTGAATAAAATAATTTCTATTAAATGATGTTTGATGTATTTTTTTTTTTACCCGATTGGCAAAAATCATGTTTTCACATCTTACTCTTAGTACGAAAGGCTCTTTAATAATAGTAGTTAATAAAAACATCAAAGCATACTGCGGGCGTATACTCCACATATTGCAATTTCACTTCAAGGAAATTCAAATGTTTTTGAAACAGTGCATGAGAGCATACCAATGGGTCAAAAAGGTGAATAATGAAATCAGGTTAAATATATAATCCATCCATTATCTGAGGCAATTATCTTCTGGAGCTTATTTCAACCGGTAACCTCGGCCAGTTGATGGCGTACGCCCTGACATGGTTGCCAGCCAGTCGCAGGGCATTCATAGTCAACAATTCACACTTACTCTAAGGGACAGTATAAAGCGTTCAGATTAGTTGCCATGCATGAAACCAGAATACACGGAGAAAACCCACGCAAGGCATGAGGAAAGCATGCAAACTCCACACAGAGGGGCTGAAGCCCAGATTCAAACCCATAACCTTTTCCAAGAAGCATTTTTTAAAATTATTACTCGCAGATATGTCCTATGTTTTATAAGTTTCATCAGTCAGCACTTTATTGGTTTAGGTTGATAAAGTCCTGATCCGAATATGTTGACATGGCAACAACATCAGAACATCCACACGCTGTTCTATTAGCCGTAATGTAATGTAACGTAGTACCCCTTTTAAGCATGTGGTGTCGCTGTAGAGATGTCCATGTCCTGGGCTGGCTGTGTGAATGCAGACAGCTTGGCTCCGACTAGTGGCCTGTAGTCTGTTCACGTTGTACGCCGGGTGGAGTTTGATTTCAGTCTGCTGGACAGAGACAAATGATGCACCGGTGTCACGCCAGAAGGTGGGTCTATCATCCATTATTTCATCCTTAACATGCGTTTTGATAGTTACTGGGTTCACTCCACATAAACATAGTCAGACAATCCACGCTGACAACAAAAGCTTGGCTCAGCAGTTCATTCTCAGTCGTGGCCGATAGCAAAAGCTAACCAACCCAAAGAGCAATAGCACGCCTGGGATCAGATCCAGTATAACATACGGCTCGTTAAAACAGACTTTGGTCCATGTTGCTGATGGCGTAGTGGGCTCCTTAGACTGCCGAGCATCATATGATTGCAATGAGGAACATTAATTACGTTGGTACGTGGTAGAACTGGTGGTGTAAAATGTTAGCTGAGTGCCTGTTAGTGAAGAAGCTAACCGTGGCCGAGCTTATGTCATTAGCCGTCTCGCTGAATCATCAGTAGAGAAGAAGCAGGCCGGCACGCCAGTAACATGTCAAATCTAGTTCCAATTAAGGTTTTTTGCAACACCAAATACGTAATGACTCAACCATGGTTAATGGTTAAACCTCGACCGGTACGAACAAACACATCGACGATGTCAAGTTGAACAAACATTCACATGAGTATTTTGAGACATGATCTTGATCAACTTTTTATTCTTTCCAGGCCAACCTCCCACTGAGGAGCAGAGCGGATCTTCACCGCTGTCGAGCTACCTGCTGAGTCCACCTGTTTTTTGTTTACATCTCCCTAATGTGACACGTGCTATAACCACAGGGACATCTGGATATTACGTACAGTTAAAAAGACTGATGGACCTGTTTCTACTTTAATATTGCCCATGATGGCAGCGTTAAGATGATCCTCCACTCTCTGTGCAGTGAGAGGAAGATCCATCCCCAAGTTGTCTTTATGAAGACCTTGTGTTGATGCCAGATAAGGGCCAGTTTAGGCCAAGGCGTGGAGCCCAAGACTTCTACTCTACCCATCTGACTTGACTTGGGACGATCCAGAAGACCTCACTGTTCAGCTGTCTTCAAAATGGAGCTGTTCTTTAACCCCTTCGACAGCTTGGTGTGTATCCTACTGGGTATCTCCTTCACTGTGTGGTTCACACTGCTGCTTGTGTTCATCATCGTGCCAGCCATCTTTGGGGTATCATTTGGCATCAGACGCCTCTACATGAAATCGTTGTTAAAGGTCTTTGAGGTAAGCACTCACACTAAAATGTTGTACACACGAAATAAGGACTTTTTAGAAAGTTTAAACAAGGCCAATCATTAATTTAAAGTTTTAAGTAATGTCGTAACATCCCAAACTGTCATACAAACTAAAATAGAAGAGATGAAATACTGTACAAACAAAAGCTAATCACCATTTCAAGATGCCTGGCAGACATGTAATGGAGAGCAAACAGGAAGATGTTTGCAAAGGGATGTCACATTGTGGCATTTTATTTGTTTCACTGGAATTGCTGTTGACTTGTAAGTTTTATGATTATAGACAATGTAATAAATAGGCATATATTCTGAAAATAAAAATTGTGTTTGAGGAAGGGTGTTTAACTTTGGATGTTCACTTGTTATTTTATGAAGCATGTAAGCATGGTTCATGCCTTACAGTGGTGGATATGGATTAACATTGCAGCCTGCTGTTATGTAATGGGGGGGGGGGTGGAGCTTGTCCCTAACTATAGTCACTAACTATAGTATGTCAAAGCTCCAGCTGCTTTAAATGCATCAAACTGTTGCCTTCCTCCAACATGGGACTAATATACTTGCCGTACATCAGTGTATGATCACAATTATTTGGTTGTGAGTTCTTGAAGTAAATTCTGGAAGAAAACAGAAAAATATGCCAGAAAAAAAGTGAGCCAGTGGGAACTGGTGCAGATTTCCTGAGCTCGAAATTCCAATAGCAAACATCAGGAATGTGGAAACTGTGGAAAGGACAAGCTGTACGAAACTGAATCAAGGTTTTTCAGGTTGTTCACGTACGGCAGTCGATTCCTCTAATAACACTTCTGTGAAAATTGTGACCATATTTAAATGATTTAAAGTAATTTCCCCGGTGAGATTTGACTTTTATGGAATGAACAACTTTTTGAATGGCTTTTGAATGCGCCATAAGACAGTCAAAGCAATGCCAAACATTCTTCACCTGAGCCTGTTTTTTGACTCACTTTCTTGACGTTAATATTCACTGAATTTGCTGCCATTGTTACATTCAGATGTATCACGCCTCGTTATGTTGCACTATCAAATGTAATTGTGTGGGCTGCTGACGTCCCGAACTTATTTTGGCTAACGTTCAAGAGAACATCATGTACTTTTCCTCTCTCAGAAGATTTATGTCCGTTCTGTTGTTGCTTAAAGGAAGGCCTTTTGCATTGATGTAGACTGCAACAATGCATACGTGATTGCAACTTGTAAACCTTTTAGCATGTGTAAAAAGAAAGACTGGAGAAATAAAATGTTCGCCAATGTAATTTGACTCTGTCACGTTGATTCTGTATAAGATGTGTAATAATCTTTCAACTCTTCTGTACTCTCCCACTGTTATTTTTGTAGTGGGCCACGCTGAGGATGGAGAGAGGAGCCAAAGAAAAGAATCATCCCTTGTATAAACCCTACTCAAATGGTAAGATTGAATATTATTGGGTTTCATTCTGTGTTCGTGCCCTGTGTGCTTCTTGATGACATCACTCTCCTCTGGATGGCTCTAGCTATCATTGCAAAACATCCCACTTCCTTGGAAGAAGAGATTAAGGAGATTCGGCGCAGTGGCAGCAACAGAGATCTGGACTCTGCGCCCGAGTTTGAAATGTCGGACATCTTCTATTTTGCTCGAAGAGGAGTGGAAAGCATCATGGATGACGAGGTGACCAAGCGGTTCTCGGCAGAGGAGTTGGAGTCTTGGAATCTGTTGACACGTAGCAACTACAACTTCCACTACATCAGCCTGAGGCTGACTGTGCTGTGGGGACTGGGCCTGCTGATCCGCTACGGCATCCTTTTACCTCTCAGGTATTGACTGTGCACATAATACAAATGTTTGATCAAGCTTTGGCCCACACAGTGACAACACGCAAATAAGTCAACAGATTAATGCTAATCCTCTTCTTCATTATTTTACTACCATTGGAGTAATAAATAAATGTTGACTGTTAAGTAACACTAACTGATGTAATTGTGCTACTGGGAACTGCTGTTAGTGCACCAACATCTCATTTGAGCTAAGAAAGAAAAAAAAAAAAGCAACATGCTTGTTTGGGACTCTGTTGATGGAAAAAGTGCTGCCCACTGAGACACTGTGCCATCTCATTATTGAGATATGAGCCCTTTTTGCTTTCCATTGAAAGCAAAAGTTTGAAAAGCAGCAAGACCTGTTGCCGTTATGAAAACGAGTTGAACCCCCGCAGCCCAAGCGACGTGGCCCAAACTCACTGAACTGTCGAGCAATGTCCGGGATTTGGCAACTGCAGTTCATGTGTGGCAAGGCTGCCTGGTTTTGACAATTAGGTAAACGTGCAGACTTCTGAAGTACAACACTAATATTGTGGTTACCGTGTTTAGCTACTCATTAGCTCAAAATTTGCAGCACCTCGTCGCGTGATATGGTGCAGTTCTATCAACTTACTTTGGTACTGTATTCTATCTTGTCGTGGCTGGGTGGCGTTTATATGCTTCATTGCAGTAACTGGCCTTCATTCGGAGTAAAATGTTTATGGGGGGCTGGTCATTTGTACAAATCCCAAATTTTTTATGTATAATATATATTTTATCCATCTCTTATCCCCCTCAGTAATCTTTGCGAGGTCAGTGTTGACATGTTGAGCTTCCTTTCATTTCACTCTGGAATGCTCTGTGTTGCATGTAGCAGCGCTTTCTCTTTTTACTCCCACCGCTACTTCCACAGTAAATTTCATCTTGTAAAGAGTGGCTGCTCTGCAGGCATTGTGTAAAATCGTAAAATTTTTGACGATTCATTTTTTTCCCCAAAGGGAAAAGGATGCTTTTATATGCTGATAATTAATGAGGCCAGTGCAGCGCAGACTCTTATTTACGGGAAAAACTTTATGAATGAATGATCATGAAATGACCATTATTTCCAGGCAGAAGGCAGATGTTTCTATATAGTCTGCACTGCAGTTAGCCCTATTGGATGGTGAAGCGTACCTAATGAAGCTTCACAAGTGAGTGTGCTGTTTTTCTGTGTTGGCAGAAGAAAAACGTGTAAAGAGTGAAGTAGCGTACACCTGTCTTTAAAGATGTGTGAATAGTGTGTCGAGTTCATAATCGCGCATTAAAACGTTGTCATTGAGTAGCCATTGCGACAGATACGATGTGTCACAGATAGTGACTGGTGACTCACTACTGAGCCTGGCTCGCACACATCCAGTTTCCAGTGGAGGCAAAACAGGCCACATGAACACAGACTCACATCTTTCTTTTGGTTGATGTTTTTTTTCCCCCCCACATGAATGCACGCTTGTGTCTCATCAGAAATCTCAAATCTTCACACCATTTAATCAGCACCCTCTTTGAAACTGTTTCAGGTTAATTTTGTTTATTGGCCACCTCAAACACAGCCCAGTAAATCCTCTTAAAGGGTCTGTTTATGACCAGTGACTGTAAGAAACTTCTGTCTGATGGAGCAAGAGCTTCCCCATACTTGCATGAGTCCCAGTCCTGTTTTCTATTGAAATGCTGTTACTTGTCCCGCTGTTGTCAATAGCCCGCATCTGTCCTATTTGTTTCAGGGTAACCCTTGCCTTCACTGGTGTTGGCCTTCTGGTATTCCTCACTTCTTTTATCGGCTTACTGCCCAATGGAAGGTATGCGTGTCTGTTTCTATCTAATCAAAAAGATCTTTTCATCTTTTGCTGAATTCGTTGGCTGGTTAAAACTCTGTTACACTGCTGTGAGGTCGCATTTGATTCAGCTGATCCAGCATGCTAAAACAAACTGAATAGTGTCATTATGTGGAAACATGACTCAAGTAACCATTACCGTTGTGTGGTCCTTTTTGCAGGATGAAAAGCATCCTGAGTGAAAAGGCCCACCTTATGTGCAACAGAATATGTGTCAGAGCGCTGACGGCTATCATAACATACCACGACAGGTAAGGAGAAATATTGTGGGTTAAGGAATTATCCCCGGCATGGTTTGGGATAACCTGAGCTTCCTGAGGGTGTCTATGATTGTATGGATGATCATGTGCTAGTGTTGGTGTACATGCAGGCAGACGTATGATCCATCATCACCTTTCAAACAATAAGAAGGGATTATGCCCATCACAACACACTTATTTGTTCATTATCTGCTTGTTTGGTATCCGGAGAAATAAAGCAAGGATGGAAAAAAAGGAAAACTTGTTTTGAAAAAAGTCCTTTTACTTTGTGTGTTTCTGTGAAAATTAAAAAAAAGACTCAAATCTTTTTATTTTATTTTTTATCTTTGTAAAAGATTGCACTTTGTTGTAGTCTAGTACAGGTGTTGAAGTGGCTGCGGTCATGTTGCTGCTTGTTTATTGTCAGTGATCTTGTAATTGCCCTTTACAACAGGTTTTTATTGCACCAATAATGTTTGTGTTGTTTCTGCTTATTACATCTTTTGGGCAGGGAAATTAGATGACACGTTGCACACAAAAGGAAGAATGACTTGATGCTTGATAATATCTTAACGGTTGCAGCCATGACTTTACGTGTGCTACATTGTATTGATTAGGAGTTTAGAGACACATATAAACAACTTTTATGTCCATAAGTTTTCAAAATACACACGTGTGAACAATAATTGGCAAGTTGTGTGAACGTTGTGAAGTTATTGAAAAGAGGCCTAATTTTTACCGGTACCTGCATTAATTGCTTTGCAGTACTTATATGGCCGCGTCCTTTGTCACATTGGCTTTTGCATGTGGACATTCCCTCACCTATTCCCCGTCATACCTCATCCACTACGGTCTCCATAAGATTACATAATGCCAGATGGCTTTTCTCTGAGGTGAGGAGCCAAGGGTGTGGGTTTAGCACGCAGCCAGAAAATGAGTGGTTGTGAAAGCGCTTGCCATAGACTCAAACATATACATGTGACATCTTATTGGTTTCGACAACGCACAAAACTCTCAATAGTAATGTGCCTTCTATTAACTGTTTGAAAATCACATCTGATTTAAGCCAAGTAGCAAGTTGCTGATTTTAGCCATTTCAGCAAATGTCACTGTTCTGAAAGGAGGAATTGTAACATGGCTGTTGTTACAGTGGTGTTCTCCCAACCCTTTATTGTGCCCAGGCACACATTTTATGTTTGAAAAATGGCACAAAGTATATACAGTAATGGCTATTGAACTGAAATACTACTCTCTCAATTAGGGCTGTCATGAGCGAATATTTTTAGAATAGGATGAGCCTATCGTTTTATTGCATCAATTAATTGATAGCATTCAAATATATTGCAAAACCATTTCCCCTCAGATTCCTGTACTGTTTATTCACCAATTCTTGTTTTTCTTTCGGTATTTATTAGTGATTAAAAAAGATAACCATATAACAATTCAGGCAATAATACATGAGGAGGATTGCTGTTGTACTCACCACCCTTTTTGGAATTGATTCAGTTACTATTTCTGTTGTTGCTTTCCAAAGTAAAAGCAGATCTTTGCAAATGTTTTATTTTTTGATTCACTTTGACAAGCAGCGTTTAAATGAAGTGAGATTTGATGATTTCTCACGGCAAACCTGCTGATGTCTTACGATACCGTGATTTGGAATGATCCTACACCGTGATTGGGAGTCATTCTAAAGGTTGTTGTTTCCCAATTAAAATGCGTACTTTATGGATATGTGAAAATTAAAATTTTGTGTTGTTTAATTTGCATGTTTTGCAATGCATTAGTACCACCGCCGGGAACCAGATGAAGCAATGACACTGGTTTGTTGCGCGAGATATCAGGCCTGTTGTAACATACTCACTCTGTGGCACGATGATAAAAATACACCAGTCAGTGATGGTCTTTTGTAATTCAATCTGTGTCTGTGGGTCTGTGCAAGTGCTGCATGTCAGATGATATACTGCATCAACATGATTTACTTTGTTGCTATTTAGAAAGAACTGCCTCTCTATTTTATTGTGTAAAAGAAACTGAATTGATGTGTGACTGCATCATCATGACTTTCAACCGCATGTGGTTTGAGTTGATGATTGTTGATGCACGCTAGAGGAAGTGCTCACCTCGGGTTTTTTTTTTTTGTTTGTTTTTACTTGTAGTGAGAATAAACCCAAAAATGGAGGAATATGTGTCGCCAACCACACGTCACCCATTGATGTCATAATTCTGGCCAGTGATGGCTGCTATGCAATGGTAAGTGTTGTCTCTTTTTCCATAATAGTTCTCTTTTGGAATTATATCTCCAATTATATCTACATTTGTACATGTACGTGTGTCTGTGTGTGTGTCAGGTGGGCCAAATCCATGGGGGCTTGATGGGAATCATTCAGAGATCCATGGTGAAGGCCTGCCCTCACATTTGGTTTGAGCGCTCAGAGGTCAAAGACAGACATCTAGTGGCCAACAGGTAGAACTGCTACTTTTTGTCAACATGTTTTATAGTGGTTGTTATTGTCATTGATAATCAAGCCAAATTTAAGAATCAATTGAAGATAGTTAGATATGTTTTTTTTCTTTGCATAACAGGCTGAGTGACCATGCACAAGATAAATCTAAACTTCCCATTCTTATATTTCCTGAAGGTCAGTTTGATTCTGTTTTATTGGTTTGAGTTTCTTTAAAGCACAAGAGTGTTGTGTTTGTAATAAAGTCTGTCAGTGTTGTGTTTGTAATAAAGTCTGTGTTTGTAACAAAGTCTCACTTTTTTTTTTTTTTTTTTTTGCTGGCAGGTACATGCATTAACAACACATCAGTTATGATGTTTAAAAAAGGGAGTTTTGAAATTGGCGGCACAGTGTACCCAGTCGCTATCAAGGTGGGAGAAATATTTTTGTCTTACGTCCTTACTGTAATTTGTCATTTGAATCTTTATATCCTGTGCAGTATGATCCCAGATTTGGCGATGCCTTCTGGAATAGCAGCAAATTTGGAATGGTCAATTACCTGTTACGTATGATGAGCAGCTGGGCCATTGTCTGCAGTGTGTGGTATCTTCCTCCTATGTCCAGAGAGGTACAACTCTGACTTTAATTGTGCTATTAAGTCAAATATGCATGCTTACGTGAATCAATATTTTCCATAGGAAGGGGAGGATGCTGTACAGTTTGCCAATCGGGTAAAAGCAGCCATTGCCAGACAAGGAGGATTAGTGGACCTTTTATGGTAAGACAGTCTCATCATGCATTTTTCTTTTTTTAATCAAGGTCGCACATCAGCCATGCTGTTGAATGCGTACATCGATGTGAGTTAAAGACAAGGTACGAACAACGTGCCATTCGCATATGAATCCCATTTTGTTTCGGTTTGCCCGGGGAGAAAATTGTGGCTTATAGTCGAAACATTATTGTAATCAGCATGTGAGCTACCCTACCTGCTTGATGATTTCAGCAGTTTCTTGCTCAATCAATAGCTCAGCCCTTGATGATGTTAATCCTCTAAAAAGCTAACATATTTCAAATGTTTTTACCATTGGTTATTCAGTGGGAGAATGTTATACCCAGCAAAAATGTGCTGAATAAATCCTTCTTTGCAGGGATGGGGGGCTGAAAAGAGGAAAGGTAAAAGATACCTTCAAAGAAGAGCAGCAGAAGCTCTATAGTAAAATGCTGGTGGGCACCCAAGAGGATCGCAGTCGCTCCTGAAAGACTAGCGAGGAGGTGGATCGGCTCAAAGCCCTCACAGGGAAGCTCTGACTGCAAATGAAGTCAGCTGTGCAACCTCTCCAGTTGGGGTTCCTCAACTTTTCTCTGCCTCACACCGACGTATGCTGTTTGCAGCGTTGTATCAGGTTCATTGGAGTTACATGAAACAAGACTTGCCTGGATTAGAATGGAAAAGTAGAAGTGCTCTGAGATAGAGCCATGTCTTCCTTGTGGTTGAGGGAAAACTTGTAATATATGTCATTAAGTTTCAGATTTGTAAGATTATTTTACCATGTTTGTATCTCAGTCATATTTTAAGTTAACCCTGATTCTACCTGGGTATATAACAGAGTTATAGATGATGTTTTGAGAGTTTGCATGACTGGCTTGTGTTTGACATAAAGCCAAACTTTGTTACATTTTAAACTATTTTTATGAGCTCTTTTTTTCCAAGAGAAAGAATCCTGTATTCTCAGCTTTGTGTCTTACATGAAGACTTATAACCTGTTATTACAAAAGCAGTAGCTGGCGTTCCTGAACTCTTGTTGCTGGTTCTTTTTCCATGGAATGTGTTGAATGCTCACATTGTGAAGTGGAAATATTGCACCTGTTCCATCTAAAGTCGGCATATATCAAGTGAAAGAACATACTTGGGATGTTTGCATCTCAATCATCAATGCCCATGGTGAACAGGTAATCATGCAGGTTTAAACAATTACAACGGGTCTCTAAACAACCCACTTGGAATGGGAAGCAGCTAATATTAGTTACACCCTGTAACAGACTCCTTTAGCCACCTATTGGTTTAATTTATTTTAACTCAACTCTGGAGGGCTTTGTCTTATTTTCTTTGCTTTGGTGATATGTGTCCTATTGGACAGACTTCAAAAAGAGAAAGTAGCTGTAGTCTGGTCTCCTTCAGGCTGGAGTCAACCAACATGAACTCCGCATTTAGATTACACCAAATATGTTTATGAAAAATAAACCTTCAAGGATGTCACTATTTGTCTCTGACTGTGAGTTTACTCGAAATGCATAATTCATAATGATTTAATTTAGTTCCAATAAGACATTTAACTTAATAATGCTCGTGCTGTATTCCGGAATTCACGTCTAAAAACATGGGAATCTTTCCAACCCATTTGTCAAAGCACTGTTTTCAGGCTGGTGATTCACACAACTTAATTCATTTGTTTCCCACAGGAAGAGAATAGACTGCACTCTGCTTGTAGAAGGGTGAAATGGTGATGGAAATGGACGTGGTTGAACAGCTCCCAACACCGCTATGGAAACGTCACGGGGTGCTTGCTGAAGCTGAAACTGCACAAATCCATGTAAGACAAGGGTTTCACAGCTATTAAATCCGCTAACATTCGTCCTGAATACTAAGGCGTTTGCTGTTTTGCAGGCTTTACCTGAATCTGTTCTTCGCAGAAACTCACTAAACCTTTGATAGTTTGTAAATTCGTTTAGAAAACTCATGATGTTGGGCTTCACACAGTGAGTTGCAAGGTAGGAAATTGGGCAGATTGTATCGCCGATAAACGTTTAAAACTATGAGTTTAACTTAAACGGGGAAACAAGAAAGTAGAGGTGAAGGCTCCATTCAAATCTCTTTGGTAAAAGAAAATTACTACTTCCTGTTTTTTTTCCAGATCAGCGGTGTGTTTGTCGTCGTGTGAGTGGTGCGTTCACGTTCTTCCGTTATTTTTTAAATCACTCCGTAAACCGTAGACATGTTCGATATTATACATTTTTGTCCCGTTGTAATAAAACACGTGAGCGTCACATAATTGACGACCGCGTAATGTCAACATATTGACGTCGTTCGGTGTGTTGCGTTCAAATTTGCTGTGGTGACGGTAAGACGACTTGAAGATGCCCAGCGCAATAGGCGGAGCGCCAATTCAATAACGCAACTGTACTTGATTTTGCTGTTAGTACTAGTAGGTGGTCGGAACAGGTTGAGCCTAACAGCTTTGGCTTAGTCAGCTTACTTGTGGGGTACTTGGAGATTTACGCAAGAAGAATACTGAATATTTTAGTGGCTCCGGCTGCGCTCGATGATGGCAGTGAGTGCCTCTGCTGCTTTTGACAACCGGAGACCACGACCACAGCCTGTTGTAAGCAAACAAGTTGGACCAGAAAGCGGCTCAGGACCTTTATACTTCAATTATAGTTTATTTTAAGCGCTAACTACTCTGGTTCTCACAATAAGCCTTTCTAAGCTGCTGAGGAAGTCCCTTATAGGCCTGATCGTGAAAGAGATTGCCAAGTGAGTGTGCACGCGCGTGTTTTATGTGACTGGTCTGGACTATGGAGACACACACCGAGGTGCTTCTTGTCACCGCAAATGTCGGGTCACTCTTCGACAATGTAAGTAAACCGGCTCTTGCCAATATACAATAAAAAAATACACAAAATAGTCCGAAATTGTTGATTTTGATTAATGTTGGCAATGTTACGTAGAACTACTAAAGCAAACTACTTCGAATGGGCGCCATTTCTTTCCTACGTCACGATTTTATTGTCACGCGCACACCTATACGTGTTACGCCCATCCAAGGTGTTTTTACATTACGTTATATTACAGTTCCAATTTTGTTTTTCCTTTTTCTTTTTTCTCGTAATGAAGTTCCACTTGGTAGAGTTAAGACTCGACTCTACAGGGTTAATTTCAGTTAATCTTTTGTAGCAGGGCGGTAATAATCAAGTCGCTGGTGACATGTTGACCTGGTTGGCGTGAGTGAGCACGTTTAACACGTCACGACCTGAAATACGTCACAAGTTCCAGATGTACAGTAGTTTATTCACAAACATGGGGGTTTTACCATATTTCCCAACAAAATTCTTTATTTTTAAATTTGAATTATTATAAACTATGATGCAAATGTAATAACTACCAAGTGTTGTAAAGACATTTAATTAACTGACTAAAGCATTGCTGTAACTACATGGCTAAAAGTCTAAGCACATCCAAATCACTGAGCTTTTTTTCAAGACATTGTGGACAATTGTATGCTTCCACCTTTTTGTGAATAGTTTGGATGCTCGGTGTGGAGGCGCAACTCTTATTTTTTGGGATTAAACGAAACAACCCGAATGCACAATAATATCAAAAACATTCGGTACTGCCTGAATTAGTTGAGTAAATAAAAAATATTACCATTACCCATCAGTATGATTAAAACATAATGCAAGTATTCTTAAATGACTATCACTCAGACAGTATCAAGCAAAATACAGCATTGTTATCTTGATAGTTCACTTCCTTTAATTGTAATGGTCAAGTGTCCCAATACTTTAGTTACTGTAGATACATGTGGTTCTGTATGTTCTTGGTTAAAAGAGTTTTCCTATTTTTCTAATAGTTATTTGCACCTATTGGTTAGCAGTCTATTGTAAATCCAACATGCAGTTCAATGTATTTCAGTTTTAGCACATCTGAAATTTGGTTATAACATTTCCAGCTATATTTTCAATAGCTTTTAGTTCCGGTTGAACTGACAAAGTTCGAGGCGAGGTCAAGTGATTCAAGTGATTATGCTCATGGAAATTTGGCTCAGGCCCATGTTTCCGGGTGCCAGATTGAGCTCCAGTGGAAACATGTTAGAAGAGCCCATTGTGGGAGATATGTAAACAGATGATAATCTTAACTGGGGGATTTCAGCTTTTTTAGTTGAATACCACCCGCCTCCATTCATATAAACAAACACTCCAAAATATTCCTCCAGCTTTCAGGATATCGGCACGGTTTGATGGTTTTGTTGTTAAATCTGATAGCTCTTCAACATCATCATCATTATAATGATAAGTCTTCCTGAGGTCAATAAAACAGGGTTAGCAAAAATGAGACTCACAACTTTAAGGAGCTCAGATTTGAAAGTATTTCCTCAATAATTAATGGTAGTCATTTATAAATTGTGGTATTAGTGGAATGCCAAAGAATCACTGAGTTAAATAAAGCTGACATTTATTATAGTCACTGATGGTGAGGCGGTACACTCGCCTGACTTGTGTGCAGACAGGGTGAGTTCGGGTCCCACTCACTGCATGTATGTGTAAATGATTGTCTGTCTTTGTAAGTACCCTCTGACTGACTGGCAGCCACTTCAGGGGGGAGTCCGCCTTTCACCTGAAATTAGTTGGGATAGGTTGCAGCACCCCGTGACCCTGAAAAGGAATAATAGTGTTTAAAATGGATAAACAAATTACTTTTTTTTTAAAGTGTAGTACACTACTACACTAAACTACACTTGAACTGTTTGACCTTTTGCCACATTTTCGATGGAGATCATTTGTGAACATCAGTTTTCAGATCTTTTCAAAGATTCTCAATTGAATTCAGGTCTGGACTTTGACTTGGCCATCTTAACACCTGGACATGTTTAGTTTTGAACCATTTCATTGTATAAATTGAGCTTTATGTTTCAGATCATTGTCTTGTGAGATGGTAAACCTCCATCACAGCCTCAGGTCTTCTGCAGACTCCGACAGTTTTTTTTCCTGAAATAATCCTGCATTTAGCTCCATCCATCTTCCCATCAGCCATAACTTCTTCCCTGTCTCTGCTGAACAAAAGCAGCATACACCAAGAAGCTGCCACCACCATGTTTGATTGTTGGAATGGTGTGTTCATGGTGCAGTGAGGTTTCTTACGTCAAAATTGGGCCTTATTTTTGTGCCGAGTGCAAGTCTAGTGCAAAGTGCAGTCTAACCATGCGCTTGGGTGGGGTTTTCTGTCATTTAGTGTTTTGCTAGACCTTGCACAGGTAACATTGGATTTAACAGGGTGTATGTGCCTTTTTGAGCTGTTGAGAAATTGAAGTAGTCGTTTCCCGGCCAATCCCTGTGGCATCCCTCATTTGGCTGTGCTTGACATTGCAGAAAAAGAAATAGAGTCGCGACGGTATGTGCATGACACTGGCAAATAAACAAGTAAAGAGGGGCAAAATATAATATGAAGCCGCTTTCAGGATGTTGCAATTCAGCTCAACACCACTGCAAACTCCACCCACCAGCCTCATTGTTATGAGTACTTGCACAATATCTCATGGTTATGCTTTATGTCATGAGATCCATAATTGTAATGCAAGAGAAACCCTTTGGGGTAAAATGTTACTCCCTTTCCAGAATAATTATGTACAAAAGGTGAGCAATCGGCCATTAGAGGCTTGGATTCACCGATCCATGCAGTTTTTCACAAATCCTGACTACTGCCTGTAATCTAACATGGGTCGGGTTTGATTGACACTGCCTAGATAGCTGTCAATCTAACTACTGTATTTTTTGGGGTTGTAGTGCAGTGGTGTAAAGCTGTACAGCGTCACTAATATTTTGCGAACGGCTCTTGGTAAAATAAAACAGTGATACATATAATCTGAATATCTCCAGACAGTGTTGATCAAAACTGAACTTTATTGTTGACACGGCTCTCATCGGGGTCTCATCATATTGTAAACGTGTAACTGTTACCCCAAATTTGCATGACAATGAGCTATTTGACTCTAATTATCGCATTGCATCTCATCTCATGTTTTAGGTCGGTGAAATACAAAATGAATGGCTGCAGGAGTTATACAAGGTAAATTTGACTGATCTCTCCCACATGCAGACTGTTCACGTCATTCCATATGACTCTCATTTCATGTCTAACCTTTACTGAGCCATGGTCACCAAACAAAAAATGTCAATCAAATAATCTTGTCTCCTTTTACAAATTACTCAGTGTGAATCTGGGTTTGTTCAGTTGAGCTCAAAGCTGATTTACTTGCAGAAAGTCATGACATGTGATATGGCTCACACTCTACATACATGACTGCTTCATGCACTGTGGAAAACAGATACTGTTGACCATTGATAAGAAATGAACGCATGGCCTGGTATGTAAACTAAGTGACCAAAAATTTCCACCTGACTGACACACTGTGGAAAATGATCCTCCTGTGACAAACAAATGTGACTTTCCTCTCTCCTGACTCGTATGTAATTTGTAGCATTTTACTCTCTGTGTAACAGACCATCCGCACCTACCAGCCACAGTTCATCGCCCTGCACTTTCAGGAGGTGGGAGGGAAAGAGTACATGGTCAACATGGGCCACGCAGAAGAATTCTTTTGGTAGGGAAATGAGCGATGACTAACCCGTCTGTTTGTGTTTGTTTCGATCACAGAGAAGGGGTCGTTGTCTTGCATCCAAATGGGCGGCATCATCAAATGTTTTTCCATTCTCAGTCAATTAAACTTTCTTCTACTTGTTTGCTCAAAAGTGTAAATTACTCATGACGAAGTGAATAATTTTCCCAACCAACATTGCAAAACGTTTTAATGAAGCAATGCAGACTGGCCACATTTGCTCATAATTGCTCTGTTTCTTTCCAGGAGCATTGAGTCCTGTGAAGCTCTAAAAGATTTTGACAGGCGCTGCATTTACGTGGACAACCAGTTTCAAACAGAAGAGAGTTTCACGGTGAGAAAGAAAGAAAAACGTGCGAACGCTGTGACAGTGCAGTAGTTCTCAGGAAATTCCTCTAGATGGAGCCCTCATCCTCGGTAAAAAATGAAGTGCAGGATCTGTCGTGACATGCTGTGAAAGTGAACCCTTGATTGTTTGCCAATATTATCAAGTGTGTATATGTCACATTTAATAAATAGGACATATGAATTCATATCATTGATTTTAATCATGTCAAGACCTAATATTTAAATTTTTTATGATTACTTTAGGGGTTGTCAAACGTTTTGGTCCAGTGATCCTTTACAGTGGAATCCCCCCCTGCCCAAGATGCCCTTAAGATCCTTACCCCAATTGAACACTACCATGGGTACCCCTAAATGCTAGAGAGATTATTTTTTTTGCCATTATTTCTCACTGAATAAAGTATGAATCTTAAATGACAACTTTAAGACACAGGCAACAGGTGAGCATCAAGCCGATCCAGGAGTTTGTGCCCTAATTTTGTGTGTGTGTGTGTGTGTGTGTGTGTGTGTGTGTGTGTGTGTGTGTGTGTGTGCGCGCGCGCGCGCGCGTGTGTGTGTGCATGTGTGTGTGCGCGCGTGTGTGTGCACGCGTGTGTTTCCAATCTGGAGCTGTATCACCTCTTATGCTTAGGTTTGTAAATGAAAGCCCTTGAATTCCGATGTAATCACCATCATGCAGTCAGTCATTTTCTGTTAAAATAGTCTCTGTGTAGGTGTGTACACTACAAGCCAGGTGTTCTTAACCTTTTTGACCTTGGGGTGAATGAGAGGAGTAACTCTGCACTGGAGGCGGGCTCGATCCGGTGTGGATAATATCTGCGACAGGGAGGCGACTCCTCTCATTCATTCTAAATGCAGTGCACTTGTCATGTGCTGACAGTCTCAGGCGGAGTGCAAAAGTGGATTTTGACATGGGCAATGTGAGCACATCTGCAGTATGAAGTGGGCACTTGAAGACCACCCAAACCCAATTGTTCAATATTTGCAGAGGGAGAAGAAATGCTTGAGTCATATCACCATGGCCTTCATCATTTCAAACTGTCTGACAATCAACCTACAGTTGGTTGCAATGTGTTTTTCTGTTTGTTTTTTTTTTTTAAGATCCTCGGTATGAGTCACAGGGCAGCCTGGAACCCACAGACTCATTTCTTCAGCTGCTGACTTAAGATATCCTTTATTTGTCCCACACTGGGGAAATTTACAGTCTACAGCAGCAAGATTATGGGTAGAAGAAGAAAGAAGAAAAACAAAGTGTTTGCATTCACAAAATAAATGTACACCGTTCAATTAAGTGCAATATAAATATAGATAAGGTCCATCCATTTTCCACCGCTTATCCGGGGTCGGGTCGCGGGGGCAGCAGCTTTAGGAGGGAAGCCCAGACTTCCCTCTCCCCAGCCACTTCTTCGAGCTCTTCCTGGCGGATCCCGAGGCGTTCCCATGCCAGCTGGGTGACATAGTCTCTCCAGCGTGTCCTGGGTCGTCCTCGGGGTCTCCTGCCAGTGGGACATGCCCGGAACACCTCACCAGGGAGGCGTCCAGGAGGCATCCTAATTAGATGCCCGAGCCACCTCATCTGGCTCCTCTCGATGTGGACGAGAAGCGGCTCTACTCTGAGCCCCTCCCGGATAACCGAGCTTCTCACCTTATCTCTAAGGGAGAGCCCAGATACCCTGCGGAGAAAACTCATTTCGGCCGCTTGTATCCGGGATCTCGTTCTTTCGGTCACGACCCATAGCTCGTGGCCATAGATGAGGGTTGGGACGTAGACCTTCCCTATAGATAAGGTGGCTGTGCTATTTACAATTGTTTTCCACATCATTTTATTGTTTTATTCAGCAGCCTGACAGCAGTTGGTAGGAACGAGCGGCGATATCTCTCCTTCTTGCAGTGCGGGTGTAACAGTCTCTGGCTGAAGGAGCTACCTAGTGCTGTCAGGGCGGGCTGGAGGAGTGGGAGGGACTGTGTCTAGGGAGCAGCCCAGGACAGAACTGGCCCTCCTGACCAGTCGCTCCAGTCTTTCTGTCCCGGGCCGAGATGCTGCCTGACCAGCAGACAATGCCATAATGGATGGCCGAGGCCACCACCGAGTTATAGAAAGTCTTAAGGAGTGACCCCTGAACCCCAAAAGACCTCAGTTTCCTGAGTAGGAAGAGTCGGCTCTGTCCTTTCCTAATCAGGGTGTCCGTATTAGTAGACCAGTCCAGTTTATTGTTGAGAAGAACACCTAGGTACTTGTAGGAGGTCACCCTCTCTATGTCCATACCCTGGATGTTCATCGGTGCAGGTGAGGACTGTTTCCTGCAGAAATCCACAACCAACTCCTTAGTTTTTCTAGGGTTGATCTGGAGGTGATTCTGCTGGCACCAGTCCACAAAGTCCTTCGTCATGAATTCAGACTTGTCATGAATGCAGGTCTTTGCTCTACTTTTTATCTATTTAACTATTTGAAGAGAACATTGCTCAAACCCTTTGACTACACTCAATTGCAAGTCCTAGCCCTGACCCCCCACTTCACTGGAAAGTGCCAATGCCTTTCTTGAACTATTAACCGATACTCCTCCCTTTGCCCCGAAATCTGACAGCAGGTGTCACTGGCTGTGCTTGTTGGCTGAGGCACCAGGAGTCAAAGGGAGAAAGTCAATGGCCAGGTGTGCGGGTGACAGGGCCGAGTCAATACATTTAAGTCCAGATTAAAACTATTGATCCGAGCCCATTCGTACACAATAAATAAAGTGTGGGGCCACGGTGGCAGCTGGGACTAAGTTTCCCCCTGCACTCCAGTGTTCGCACCCTCCACTCTTTGCCCTGAGAGACATCTTGCATCGCCAGCTCCTCCATGCTGTGTAGCCTCATTCTCATTAGGTTCGTGCCACCTGTATTGATTTTCAATTTATTTCCCGTTGGGTGCAGATCATCAGTTACATGCCTGAGAGAGAGCGAGAGTTTGGGGTGTAGGGTGTGTATGTGTTGGTGGGGGTGGTTTTCAGGCTGCAAAAGTAAGTGGGCTCAGACTTGCATGCATTTTCAGTACAAATGGTGTTTTGATAAAAAAAAAAAAAAATCACTTGTAAGTCAATATTTTTTATTAAACTGTGCACATACCTGATTGATGAAGATCGGTGCTCGAGTGTATATGGAGCAAAATGCATGCACAGTTTCTTGCACTATTAAAATTCAACTAGGCCAAATTTCGAACTTATTGCGCAACATGATGAATGTAATGACACGTGTCGGCTTTAACTATTGGTGAAAATGGTTGATGCAAATGTTCTTGGTATATAGCTTTTATTAACAACCCTTTTTCTGTCCATGCTCGAGTCATGAGTTTGGACAAGTTGCTCCCAAATTGCTGTTCACTGACGCAAAGCACACAGACGCCTCTGTTTTGTTAAATGAGAATGACTTTGGCAAAGAAGAGTGATGATGTCTTTTGGGAGCGGGGGGGTCTTGCACAGTGGTCCGTCACGCCCTTCACGCAATGGCTGATTTTTCTTTTGCCGCCAGTCCCTCCGAGCAGTGTTGGCAGACAGCAGCAAGCCCCCTTCTTAATACCTTTTAAATTGTTTTAATCTTCTGTCTTTATTGATCTCGCGGGACATGATTAATCAGATCAGTGGAGCAGGCAGTTAGTACATTAAAAATTGTCAGACCATGTTGGGGATGATTGGGTGCTGAAGTGGACTTCCGGGGGGGGCTGGTCTAAGTCTCTTGAATTAAGTTGTAGGTGTCTTTGGCAGCGTAACAAACAATCTTACAGTATCAGTCATTGTGCAAGCCTCGCACAATGGCGAAACAAACATCTCAGTTCATCTGCTCAGCTGTCGGCTTGGGATGATTTCTACTGTTTTTGTTGCCACATTCCAGTGACTTTTTGCCTTTTGTTTATGGGTCAATGCTTTAGCAGTTTGTAAGGGTCGAGCATTGCTGAATTGAAACAATATGTGCTGCTCAGGTTTATGTTTGCCTTCATGAAATGTGAACAGCCTGCCACCTTTCAATCATATGCCAATGATCACCTCACTCACCTGTCACTTCATGAGGTATACAAATGCACAAACCAATATCTGGACCAACATCACAGATGTGTACTCTGATTGGTGTAATTTAACTACAGTATGTATGTATTCATATAACTATTAACAATATACTTTCTTTTGGAGAAATGGCACTGCAATTGCAGTAAATAAAGAGCGAGTTGTCTTGTCCTAATAACTGGAACCGAACGCTACAGTATATGATGATGATAATTCAAAGTAATTTATAGTTATGTTGATATTATGTTACATTGGTATCACATATTACAAATTCAAGTAGCACACAACACATGCATTCATGTATGCATTCAAGTAGAGAATTTATATTAAAAACATGACTATGGTGCATCAAGCTGAGGGTGTGTTCTAATGGTAGACTGGGACCAGTGTCAAATTTTACACTTGAATCCTTTGTTGCAATTGATGTAAGTCCTTTCATTGCATTAACAAAATAGTTATTGTCAATGTTTAACGAAATATGCGCAGTTACATCCTAGTGACTGCTCCTCTGAAATGATTTGCATCTGGAAAAACTGCATTTGCATGCTAAGGACGTTTACACTGTCTGTTATGGTGCCATTGGGCTGCATCTTTTTTTAAAGGTCAATTTATATTACAGTATGTCTGAAGGATAAATTTATTGCTGATTTTCAGTCTTTATAACTTCACTCTTTCTTGTGTTGTTCTTTTGCATGTAGGCGTTGGGCAGCATGTATTTCATCCACAAGTCATTGAAGAACATCCGCCAGTATGACTTCAGTGGTAAAAACAATCTTGATTGTGACTTAGCCAAATTCTTTAGCAGGAGAAAGTGCATTTTAAGATTAACCACAAATAGCTAGAGCCCAACTCCCTTCCCCCCCACCCCATCGCACATTTGCAAAGTGACGGAATTTTAAAGGAGTCATTTTCCACCTGCATATTCCAGTCACGTTAGGCATGAAAAAGCTCCTCAAAAAAGCTTATGGAAGAACCATAAACATCATGGAGCTGCCACTAGCTGTTTGGCCCAAACAGATAGTCGCAGTCTAATGGCTCCTTTATAGATCCCCCTCATCACGTATGCCGCACTGATGAGGTTAACACCAGTTTATTGATTACTGTTTGCATGTTTCCTCACTCTTTTTATATGACAGCCGCCTGTCCCTTCCTCTTCGTCTTTGCCTCTCACAGTTAAGGACTTTAAAGCGGTGCCGGGACTGGACAAGTATGTGGGCTCGCTGGATGGGGTCACCACCATGGAAAAAGAAAAATTCCCAAAGACTTTCTGGCCTGATGTGAGTGTTTGTGTGTATTTTTTAGGCTGGGAGTAATGTCTGGCCCAATGGGAGATGTTTGAACAAATGAGTCTACTAGGGATGAAGGGACTGTCTGGCTGCTCTGACAGGGAGATGAGATAAATTATGTGAAAGGATCAATAATTATGTGTTTGGCTGCTGTTTACTGACTCTTGCTAATTTGTCTCTCTTGCAGTTCAAATGGTCCAGAAAGGGCTTCATGAGGACCCGCTGGATTATCCATGACCGGTACGTACATCAGACTACTCCCTGCTCATCCGATTCATGCACATACTGTATAATCCTGCCGGCCACAGCATCTTAAGTCCAGGAGATCATCACAATCAATTTTGATTGACAATGTCAGTGAGCTATCCATTTAGAAATATATTTATTATTGTGGCACTGCACCAGACTGAACGGTCTCACTGAGTGTAGCTACTTCACTGGAAAATTTTGTTAAATTACCAGAGCTGCCAACTGTTCCGGATTGTTTGTATTTTGTCATGCAAATCTCTGAATGCGACCATTATGGGTGGAACATGTAGTCTTCCAGATATTTTAAAAACAAAAATCATGGGTCACATTTACCCCAAAAGTATGAAAATTAGCAAAAATGCTTGGTAGATAATTGTGATCTGTATTTGACAAAATGCCGCTTCGGCCGGTGGCTGCGGTGACGTGGTCTGAGGAGGCGTAAGTTTAGATCGACTTTCAGCCGTGAATTTGTTCCGTGTGCCAGGCGGATGTCAAAGGACATATACTTTGGAACTGCCGGCAGATTGCAGCTCGGTCAGGCAAATTTCCAAACAGGCACAGTGAGGCCTGAGCTGTCTACGACAATCAGGATACGCCAGTATGTCCACATGCACCAAAATTAGAGTCTTCAATTCATCTGTCTTGCATGTTTTGGAATGTGGGAGGAACCTGGAAAAATCCCAGCAAAAACATGTAACATCACATGTAAAATAAACACCACAAGGAAAGGTCGGAGCCAACATTCAAATCCAGAATCTTTGCCCGAGAGGCATACACGCTATCCACATTGTAGCTCCAAAGTAACAAAACCAGGGCACGGTTTCCAAATGACGGGTGTTTAATAGTGTCTTTGGGGTTGTCTTGGTACACCAACACCAACGCCAACATACATGGCAATTTTCCGCGGATCCGCGGAAATCCGCCGTTTTATTTCTTAAATTGATCATTTTTGTGAATCGTCTAAATCCGTTGAGAAAATTTTAGGGGCGGTCAGGTACCTTATCGTCGAGTTTTCACGAGCTCTCCCGAACAGTCTCTCCGTTTTCCGTTTGTAAACAGCCCTGCGATTGGACGTGTATGAAAGCTTCAACTAATCAGATCACTGAAGGCATGATTTGTTGCGGAAGTCTTAGCTCGATTATAAACGGCCCAGCGATTGGTTAACTACAAGCGATTGGACCAATCAAATTGCATGTAACATATTGTTTTACCTGATTCATGGCGGCCTGTTCGTCTCGCAAATTCATTGTTCTGGGATCGTTTTGAGCGGAATTATGAAAATTTTGACGAAAGATCAGGAGTCTTTAATCCTAGAAATTGACTCAAATGTCAAGAATAAATT
>NW_017805783.1:3634218-3690009 GCF_001891065.2 Hippocampus comes | reverse complement strand
TATTGGTGCTCACCAGGAATGCATAGGCAAAATTGCACAAATTTTCACTTGAAAGAATAGTGGCGATCTTGGGATTTTTTTCTGTTCAATTTTCAAACTGTGTAAATTTAATACACTTCATCTTCAGCATGTTTAGTGCCACTTTTGTAAGTAACCACGCCCCCGTCCAGGCCACGCCCCTTCCGCTTTTTTCATCACTCGCCATTGCCATGTATGACACCAACACCGTGAAAACTGTCGGTAAAATAAAATACATTCGGCAATTTACAATACAGAAACAATATACGAGGCTAGTACAGAAATGTTGGCTAATGCTAACCTCATTGCCGCCTGCCACTTCGGAGGTCTTGGGCAACAAAAATACACTTTAGGAATCTACATGACAAAATATATCGATTACTATCAAGTCTTAAATTTACTTACATTTACACAGCCAAATAAATCACAAATTACCTTCAACAACGAGCCAACAGTCCTTATAGCTGCTGCTCTTCTGATGTCTTACGTTTGAGTGTCTGTCTGTGTCTGGGCAAAAACCACCTTACCTCCTCGCAAGTCTTGCGATAGTAGTGATAACGTCAAATGACGAAACTTAATTTATGCACAAAATAGATATCTCACAACGTGAATAATAATGTACATAAAACAAACACAAAATGTCCTCTTTGCCTTGAGGTTGAAACAAAATATTGTTCACTTCCAACAAACTATTCTGATGACACTTACACACATACTTCACCTAACAGAAGTAATATCTCTTTCCGACGCCATTTGCAGTTTTCCTTCCAAATGACTCTTGTTGCACGTGTGTGAGTTTTTGTTTTTGTTGTCTTCTCAGAGGACTGGACCTAGTCAACATCCACCTGTTTCACGATGCCTCCAACCTCATTGCCTGCAACGCCAGTCCTTCTATTTACTCTGCCAATCGCAAAAATGCACTCAGACATGTCATCAACAGGTTTGAGTTGCCGCTCCATCATAACACATTTCTGACTAACAGCCAACAGTGCATACTTCCTGGTCAAGTTTAATTAAGAGGATTATCACATAAAACAGTCCTTCATCTAAACTTGGACAAGTGACGCTTAGGTATTTTTGCTTTGAACGTAAGTGCCAATGTTTAATTTATGTACCAACAGTGTATATTCTTTGTCCTCTATCCTCACACTCATGAAAGTTCAAAGTTTTGTGTAACTTTTGTGAGATATTTGCATCTACAAGCCTATGTTTTTTTTTCCAGGATATCAGACAACTGCCACACGCCGATGCCTTTCTTCCTGTTTGGAGATTTTAATTTCCGTTTAGACACTCAGAGTCTAGTCCAGGTATGCTCCCAACGATGCTGCTGTCTTTGTATCTCTCTATTGCCATCGCTATTTGGCCAACACCTTTGTGTTTGCATATGAGCAGCATCTGTCTACCTCAGCTGAAGTCCAGACCGTAAAAAAGGACAGCAGTAATGAAGTGGAGAAAATCATCTGTGAGGAGAAAACTGATCGCCAGGTGGTTAAAAAGCCTTCCCTGACAATTCTTTTCGCCATATAGCTCATGCTGTTTTCTCATTGGCAGGTACTTCTGCTGATTGAGGACAAGCTCTTTGCCTACCTGTATCAGGCGGTGTTCAGAGAAAACAACGGCAAAGCGGTGAGCTCATCACCCAGACTTATGTGTTGCTCCTTAGATCTGTCACAGGCCGGCTCAAAGCCTGTGGCAAAAGTTAAGGGGACACAGACAATAACAGAGGCCAATTTTTGTAAATAGTAATACTAAGTAACTGTGTGTGTATGAATAATTGCTTTATAGATTGCATTTAGCACATTTAATAAATCACCGTTGAAGAACGTCAGTGCATGTGGCCCTCGGAAGAAAAAGTTTGGATGTTTATTGACAAACCTCTCTTCGTTGCAGCTGCTAAAATATGACAAAGAAGTCGCAGCCTTCCACGACGTTGTTCGAGAAGAGGAAATCCAATTTCCACCCAGGTGAGATTTGTATTTTACTGCAAGTGTCTTACCTCTCTAGTTGTTTGAACAGACGCAAGTGTTTGATGCTGCTGTCTATCTCTCATTCTCCCAGTTACCCCTACAGTGAAGAGTACACTAAACCAACCCAGTACATGAACACTCGCTGTCCTGCATGGTGTGATCGGATTCTGATGTCACACACTGCTCAACAATTTATCCACAGTGTAAGTCACCACCTGCTGCTTCATATGGATTTAGGTTTATTTTTTTTTGTTTGTTTTTTTAGAATTAGTTTTAGTTTTTTTAAATATGGCATATTTGTTCAGTGCAAGATATTTAAAAAAAAAAGGTAATGTATTATATAATTCATGAAAGTGACCTACAAAATCAAAAAAACAACCGCTCAACCTTCCTTCTTCTGTAATGTCGTACAAAAATAAGACAGCCCACTAAAGTGAGTTTTATTCCACTTGTCAATGCAGATGATTATTTTTCAACTAAAACAAACAATAACCTGGACTACATTAAGCAGTCAACTGAAGCTCAGTTTACCCCTGGTTTGAAGTACCCAGTGGCAGTATTAATGACGCTTACCTTCTCTTCCCAGGGCACCGATGGCGAGAGGAGTGTTATTTATGACACAGTGGGCCCTAATGTTTGTATGGGCGATCATAAGGTAACAGTTGATTGAAACACGGATTCTGTAGCCACCAACCAGGCAGGCATTTGGATGCGATAACGTGTCATTGTGTCTCTTCAACAGCCTGTTTTCTTATTCTTCGCACTGAAGACAAACGAGCATTGACTTGGGGATCTTCTCAGTGGTAAATCAGTGAGTGTGTGTCCATATTGTCGTGGTTGTGGCATGTGTAGAGGACGGGGAGGGGAGTGCTCTGCGTAAGAGTAGCAATCTTGTTGGGAATCCCCAGAGAGGCATTAGCTAGACGGAGCCCAAAGTGTTGCCGTATGAACTAAGATGAAGTACCAGCGGGACAGCAGCTCTCCTTTGTGTCCATGTGCCATCAGCACCTTTCACTGATGTCTTTTACATCCTCTCCGCTGTCAATCTGGATCCACAGCACCCGAGTGCGCTGCTAGGTCGGACCACATTTCCCTCTGGATGGCCAACTCGGGAGAAATACATTGCAGCCGACAGAATATTGGCATTTTTATTTCCCCGATTTTGTTTTGTTTTGTTTACATTAACCCTATTAAGGACAAAACGCTATTTGAAATTTATGTTTGGTTGGTCAGGACAAACCAGGACAAGTGCTTGAATATGCGGCTTCATAAAACGATTTGAGTCCTTTTAGAAAGTCAAGTAAAGCAGAGTACGTACCTTACAGTTCGGTCTGCTGAGCACACTGGCTTATAAATCACACACATCAAGATTGCAATATGAGAAGATAGATAAACAAAGACATGGTTGGGAATCACTGCTAACTACAACTGAAATGTGAGGAGTTGGTAACAAGCTCTCCATCCATCCATCCATCCATTTTCTCATCCGCTTATCCTCACGAGGGTCGCGGTCGTACTGGAGCCTATCCCAGCTGTCATCAGGGTACATCCACCCTGAACTGGTTGTCAGTCAATCGCAGAGCACACTTAGACAAACAACCATTCACGCTCACACTCACACCTCAGGACAATTTAGAGTGTTTCATTAGTCTGCCATGTATGCTTTTGGAATGTGGGAGGAAGGTAAAAAGCTCTCATAACATAAATTAAAATTAGTTTGCTGTCTGCTGCCAGGTCAGAATTGCAAATGAGAGAATCTGTTCTCAATTGACTTGCCTGCACATATAAAGGTATAAACCGCGCCTTTTTGTGCGTCCCCCCCCCCCCCCCCCCATGAGCTCATTTCTCCCTCTCACATGCCAGTAGAGGTATTACAACACAAAGTGAAAAATAAGAACACCCCCATTCTGTGTTCATTTCCATTATTTTAGTGTAACTTCTCATGGACAATCTTTTTTTTTCTGTGTGTGGTTGTCTCTATAAAGGTGCAACAACATTCTCGGAAAATTGAAAGAATGAAAGAACTTGACTCAAGCTCAAGTGAATGCTTGTCGATCCTGATCTTTCAAGTTCGAGACCTTCACATAACTTTTAAAAAATTTTTTTTGCATAAGTGGTTATCAACAGACTCTTGGACTTCATCACTGAATCTGTCAACATATATTCTTATTCAGTCAGACAACTTTGTTACCGTGTGTTCAGAACCGTAGAAGGTTTAAGTTTTAACGTGATTTGGTTTCAACTGTAATTGTGCATTTGTTTTGCATTTTTATACTTTTAGCTATTTACTGATGTGTTGTTTTTATTCTCTTTTCATTTCACAAAAATAATTTCAGACAGCTGTGATATGTACTGTATGTTTTTTTTTGGGAGGGGCAGAGTTGGATAACGGAGGGAGACACTATGTATAAATCACTGAAAGGCATGCAGCACTGGTTATTTGTCAAAATTTGCAGTTTCAAGTTTGAAAAATGCTTCCAGGTGCTCAAAATTGTCAAACAGGTGTTAAAACATGGAACTGCGTTTTCCTTTCATTTCTTCCTCTGCCATTGCAAAACTATTGCATTTGCTCGAACGTAAGTACAGGGGTCTTCAATCCCGTTCCTGGAGGTCCGCTGTCCTGCCTGTTTTCCATCTTTCCCTGCTGCAACACACCTGGTTCAAATGATCAGATAATCAGCAGATGCTGGAGAATGATCCTGCGCATTTGAATCAAGTATGTTGCAGAAGGGAGAGGTTGGAAACAGGCAGGACGGCGGCCCTCATGGAACAAGAAGACCCTAGACACAACAGGACATCTTTGAATATGATCAAGAAAAACACTCATGGTAACTACATATTAATGTATATGTGTGAATTTGTTTTTATCCATCTGAAAATGGGTCCTAAAATGACATGAAGTGATGGCATTTCAGTATGAGGATGGGGAACGGTGGTGGTGTTGGCAATGAACCCTGCACACTAAGTGCTTTATTATCTACAACACTGAGCAAATTGTTCTCGTTAATTCATCCTTTTAAGCTGTCCTTCCAAAATGTTTCATGTTGTCTGTGCTCAGAGTCGACATAGCCGTATCCCAAGTAAGGGACTGCATCTTGCAAAGAAGCAACCTTAAGAAGTTAACCACTGTTCCTATTAAAATGTCAACGTTATTATTCGGAGGTTCCACTGTACTTTTATGAAAAAATGAAGTGCGCTCCGTAACACCCTTTTGAAACTAGTTTTCAGGGTTGAGCAAGGGGAGCACAATGAAAGGTTAACCACAAGTAGTGTAGCTCAAGTAGTAGAAGGATGCAGCCTCTGAATGGGGACACAGCTCCAGTCAGTTGTTGTTCCTTGTTTTTTTGCCAAATACATCCTGAGCTGCACCTCACTTGGATGTTCCACATGGCTTCACAAAAATTTCACTCACGTCATACCGTCGTCATACATTGCTCAATATATCATGTATAATGCAAATGAAGGCCATTGCTGTAATATATATTCACACACGAGATATTAAAAAAAAAAAAAGCTTGAGGGTTCTGCGCAGTATTCTTGCTGATCCCAGCACTGCGCTTTTCCGGACTGAGATAAGCCCTTGGTATTTCTCGAGTTTCTCATTTTCCTTCTTTCTGATGTTTCCATCACTTGGGACCGCTACATCCACTACAACGGCTTTCCTCTGCCCTTTATCTGTGATCACGATATCTGGTTGGTTCGCCATTACCATCTTGTCAGTCTGGATCTGGAAGTCCCACAGGATCTTCGCTCTGTCATTCTCCACCACCTTCGGAGGTGTTTCCCATTTTGACCTTGGGGTTTCCAGTCCATACTCCGCACAGATGTTTCGGTAGACTATGCCAGCCACCTGGTTATGGCGTTCCATGTAGGCTTTTTATATATATATATATGTATATGTGTATATATATATATGTGTATGTGTATGTGTGTGTGTGTGTGTGTGTGCTCATGAGACTGAAGGCTTGCCATGATGGGTACAATTAAAAGGCAGCTGGAATGAAACTTTGTAATACTTTGGGTTGGCACGAAAGTATGCAGTGGATTAAGGGCCATATTTCCCAACCTTTATTGAGCCAAGGCACGTCTTTCACTTGACGAGTATACAAGTAGCTTCTGTCATATCGTGAAAGAGCATTTGATTATTCTGCTTGTATACATGCTGGGTGTAGATAAATTAACCAAAAATAATGTTTAAAAAAAAGTTTTGGATTTTTTTTTTTTTTTTTTTGTCAAAATAATCGGCATTGGACAATTTCCCGTGGCACATTTGATGATATCATGGCAGACACGTTGGGAATCCCAGGACTTTTACGTGAAATCAAATGCACAATATTTCAAACACAATAATCGAAATGGGCTGTTGTCAATACTTTGACTCATATATAGAATCCTCTCTTTGCTCCTCTTGTCTTTTTCCATCGTAATAGAAATCACTGTATAATGTTAATGGGCATCCATTCAGTTAGCCTGTCAGTAGCTTTAATATTACATTATGCACAAGACACAACGGCTAGCTTTCCCATTCTAATTGAGAGGACAGCGGTGCGGTCTCTGACAAGTTGAAACATTTCCTAGCTAGAAAAAAAAAAGTCAGCTAAGGCATACCTAACGACATTAGCAGTGAGCCACTCATAACTGCAGCACAAACCAGGAAGTGTATTGAGTTGGGACTGAGTGGTAGAAGTTAAGAAATGTCCCCTATATCCTGGTTTAACACAGGTAATTACAACACGACTCCATAGCAGTGGAAAGAAGAAGATGCCTTCTAATAAGGAGGGAGCTCAACCTGCGAGTTCACTGTGGTGGGCGATACTTTTATGTTAGATGTCATCATCTTGATATCATAATTATGAGGATGTGTGCGTTTGTGTTGAAGCTACCACTAACTGAATGTGTTGCCCTAAGCTTATTTTGTTGATTAAACCTCCCAACTTGACTCACGCTAACCTACACAGAGTCCTGTGGATAGTCTTTAAAAAAATGTTGTGAGGCCCTTAGGCAAAGTGAACAAGTGGTTAGCTGCTAACAACCGCGAGGCAGACGTGCTAACCGTTAGCACGTCTGCCTCGCAGTTCTGAGCTTTTGCAATTGAATCATGGCTGCTCTCGCTCCTCAACGCCCCCGCATTCCAAAGATATTCATATTAAACAATTATCAAAGACAAATATATCAATGTTTTATTGGTCTGGAATTACTAAATACGGTACTTTAACATGATGGTACCTGAATTACATTCGTAATTACAATGTTTAACAGGCAAATAACAATCAGAATAATTTTTTTGGGTAACCCTCTCCAACTCACTGTCTACATTCTGACAATAATGAACCACTCGCAAGTCTAAAGTAAACCTAACCACCTCCTGAAAATGCTCCATCCCAGCGCAAAAAGCACAAAAAAACCTTCAACACTCAAATCATTCATAGGACAATTTATTAAGTTGATGTGGATTTACAATAAACCTGCCCATAAAGTTTATTTATGGGATTTAAAATGTATGTTCTCCAGAATTTTCTCCTCCATACAGCATTGTGAGCTATGTGGAATCACTGAGGCGATTTGGTCAATGAGCTGGTGAGCTTGTATTGATTTCTTGAAATTCGACCTGAGCAACAGCAAGCTCGCTTTATTTTAACTATCACCTGCCAGGACAACACGATTTGTGTTTAGTCATTAAAAAAAGTCTGACAAATGACACCATTTTTACCCACGATACACTCATTCAAAAGTATGGCAAAACTTTTAGCCACCCATCCATTTTTGAAAATACTTGTCCTCATTAGGGTTGTAAAGGAGCTGGAGCCTATTCCAGCTGACTTTGAGTAAGACACTTTGACATTCATGGCTACGGACAATTTATAGTTTTCGATGCATGTTTTCGGAACGTGGAGAGGAAGCCAGGTCGCACACAGAAAAACCACACGAGCATGAGAAGGGATCAGGAGGGCCTGTGTCAAAATCTGAATGCAGAACCTCTCAACTTTGTGGCAAAATTGCTCACCAATACAGCACCGTGCTGCCCAGTTGTGTTTTGATCCACCTGAAGTATTAAAAAAAAAAAATTACATTAGGTATTTCTCGTTCTGTCATTTTTATTTACAAATATCAGCCTTTTTTACATATATATGGTCAACATCACCCAAAACATTTGGTACAACTGCAAAACAATATTTCTATCATAAGGCTGCCTTTTCAAATATAACAGTGCTTACTTTCCGTCCAAAGGTATTAATCACATCAATATTATTGCGATTGTACTACTGCGTCATACTGAAAGGTTTTACTCCTAACTCAGAGGTTAAAACCTCTAAGCATGACGCAGTGCAGTTCTAACGCATACCCACTTGAAGCTACAAGCACATTAATACAATGCGTATCTCAGAAACTTGTGGCATGAGAGATTGTTGCAAAGGCAGAATTTCATTAGTCGTGGCTCTTGTTACATCCTCCCTAACCATTTTGAAAAACAACCATAATACATTGGAAGGTTGGTTTCTTGAGATATGTTTCTCAATGCCACATGTATCCTGTTCTGCTGTCATCGAGCAAATGCAGCAGAAAGCATTTTTTGTTGCTGTTGTTAATACCCAGTATACATCTTCTTGCATTGTTTTGGGGCATGGGTGTCTTCAGAGGAACTCCTCTGCACATGCTTGTATTCACTTTGTGTACAAATAATTGCTTTGCATGTCGTGTCGTGTCCGTGATGTGCAAAGCTTGCTAGACGCTATTCAGTTATTATGGCCCAGGAAATTAATTTGTCGATGGGGTGGAGGTGTTGGGATGGAAACTTTTCAAGTTTGAGGACGCCTCTATCAAAAGCAGATCCATCTCCCTTCTACATGACAAACTGACAATAGTTTTGCCGGCGGACTGTCATTGAAATTTTACGTCGACCGGTGGACGCCCGGGCCACCGACCCATGAAGCCATCCCTGCCCCGTTCCCCTCCTCGATGCATGCTCCATGCACACGTGTATGTATACGAGTATGCATCATACGTGGTGTGGCCCAAGACGCAGGACCGAGAAAGCTCTGCGATGCTTGCGCAGCAGCAAGCGGATCTTGTCATCATCAGAGTCCGGATCCAGGGGCTTGTTGTACTCCTCGTCCTCCACCTCATTGTCCGAGGTCTCGCCGGCCTGCCCCGCGTGGGCCTGCGTGGAGCTTGGCTCTGACGCGCTCTTCTTCCTCCACTTGGTGCGGCGGTTTTGGAACCAAACCTCCAGAGAAAAGGGCCCGCATAAGTTGGAACAGTTTTGTCATCGGTGTCATACTTTGTCGATCATGGCCCATATTTACGCACTTGCAAAACCACACCCAGCACAGCCCGTCTAGTTTATTTGAGTGTTTACTGAAATCACTCATTTGAATAAACGTTTACAAATCGAAATCAAATGAATCAGCATCAGATAAAAAGTTCACCTTGACTTGAGATTCAGTCATGCCGAGAGAATAAGCCAGTCTGGCCCGCTCCGGCCCGGCCAAATACTTGGTCTGCTCAAAGGTCTTCTCCAGAGCAAAGATCTGATGCCCACTGAAGGTCGGCCTGGTGTGCTTCTTCCGACCCGACATTTCCCCCAGGGGACCACCTGAAAACACCCAAAACTCGACCGATCACCATTCATGTTCCCGCCATACAAAGGAAAAAGACAAGCGTTTCATTTAATTCAAATCACCAGTGAGTGAGTTGAAGGCAAATTATATTACCCCCGCCAAAAAAAAAAACAAAAACCTAAACATAAAAATCAACATCTGCTTTACTTCAGTAAGATTGTCCCACATTTACTTAGCGCATCTCCATATACTGCACTGCTAATAATAGCTCTGGGCAACCAATATTTTCATATTTTTAAATCAGAGATGCAATTGAACTTTTTTTTTTTTTTTTTTTGGTGCAGATTCCGAAACTGCCGGCAATTTTTTTTTCTCTAACACAACAGGAATCTGTTGTGTTAGAGAAAAAAAAAACTGACCTGTGAACACAGGTCAGTGTGACCTGCTCTGATGTTTCATCATCAAAAAATATCACATTATGCAAAGATTTAATATTAACAGCAAAAATAAAAAAAACAAAGCAAGTAGACGAAGTTTAATTCTTTTTTTCTTCCCTCAATTTTCGAAATGGGTCAATTTGATTCACAACATAACAGGAGGGATAATAATAATAATAATGTGTAATATATTTATGAATTAAAGTGTTAGGTTCTGCAACGGGTGGATTTTTTTTCTGATAGCTATGAATTACAACACATGGTAAACTCTGTATTGCGCAAGCTTTTCTAGGTCAAACAAAAAAATGTGAAACTATCTACAAAATCTTACGTGCTCGAAAAAAAAATACTTTTGAAATCAGCATCTAAAATGCATTTAAGGACACATATAGCCATCTCTGATTAAAATTTGCTGTTGACAAATGTAGTTATTTTTGTAAATTTTTTTCTTTGACCTATTTCGGATCCCAGGTCAGCTCGAGCCGTGCTTTGGTGCAAAACAGTCAAGCTGTTTGCCAGTCAATCACAAGTCACACTTATGGAGTCTTCACTGAATAGAAATCAAGACTTTGGAATACTTTTTGATCGATGATATGATTTGTGACAAAAAACAAATGTTGATCAAAATGAATAATTTTTTAAACGTTTCTTACAATATTGTAATAGTTATGAGAGGCACAAAGTAAAAACAAAAATCTAATCAAGATTACATATCTGCATCAAGTTGGCATATGCTTGTTCTTTGTCAGCTAATATATTTCTTTTGACCAGGCACTTTTTGTCTAAAAGCATTTGACATGCTTCAAGCATTTTTTTAAATTTAAAATCTTACTAAGGTGTAACAACTTCAGACTTTATGACTGATACTGAATAAATGTAGCACAGAATATGAAGTCTATGAATCTAGAACATCTATAACCACACTACCTAAGACATTGTTAATTTTTGAGGGGGTCAAATTTTCCTTGCTATTCACAAATCATTTTGCCGAAACTAAATAATGTAAACCATTTCATGACTTTTTGTTTTTGCAGTGTGCTCCTGAATGTGGCATATGGACTCACTGTTGGCACACTCCTGCTTGTCTCCTCTCCAGTCGCAGCCGCTCTCGGCCCAGCAGCTCAAGCCGCGACCCTTCATGGGATACTCGGCGCCGGTCTTGGCCAAACCGTTCAAGGTCGAGCTGTAGTCTCGGCCGTAATACATGGACGTGCTGGAGACGGGTGGGCCGAAACCCCCCACGGTGGAGTAGCCGGAGAGTAGGCTGTTGGTGGTGCCCACAGAGCCCACCCCCACCATGGAGCGGCTCAGAATGTCACTGATGCCATGAGGGGTCCCCGGTGGCAACTGGCTGCTGAGGCCCGTGTTGAGCTTGTAGAAAGAATTTGGTACTGAGTACTGACAGACTGGCGCCTTGATCTCGCCGGTAAACTGGTTGAGGCTGTTGTTGAACAGGAAAGAACTTTGGATGTTTGGATCCATGGGATGGCTTGGTCTCAGTTAACTCTGGTAAGATCCGGTCAGGACCTCCTTGACGACCTACTGCACAAACAGGCAAGCTTTGGTGTAATGCTCTCCTGTGAGGTCCAAATGCCGACTGATGAGATCAACGGTTGGCCCTCACCTCTCGGAAACCATAGTGAGTCAGACCGTAGGTCCACGCGCGATGAGATGCTGCCTCAAACTGATGCAGCTCCCCTCACATACTATCATAAGCCGCATCTGGACAAGCACATTGATACCGACAGACCACATTCTGACGCGGCGTGGGATTGGTCATCGCCATTGGTTGGTTGGCGAGAGGAGGGCCTTCTAATTGGACGGCTGTAGATTAATGACATTTTGAACAGGTGGAGTGGGATCAAGTAGATTTTTC
The DNA here is from genome assembly GCF_001891065.2 of Hippocampus comes. Classification (NCBI taxonomy): domain Eukaryota; kingdom Metazoa; phylum Chordata; class Actinopteri; order Syngnathiformes; family Syngnathidae; genus Hippocampus; species Hippocampus comes. The sequence goes on along the minus strand of NW_017805783.1, from coordinate 3,678,152 downwards.
TTGATGTCCTGACGTGCTTGACTAAGGGTGACGCCGGGTTTGGAGAGGTTGTAGGGGAACATTTGAGCCTTGTTTTGCCTCACGGGAAATGTGTTTTACATCGGGCTGTTTTTGGATGACTTTAACGTGCACTGCTCTGCAGAATAAACACAAAGTCCAGAATATCCTTCTATACCGTTACACTCTTGTCCAGTCCATCTTGATGGAGGTAAGCTATTATACATTTGTTGTTGCTCTAGTCTGTTTCAAATGTTCAAATGGTCGAACAAGTGAGACAAACCGACAACTTATGTGAAATGTATTTTTTGCAGCAGTATTTTAGATAATGGGGGTTCACAGAGGTGCTGTGGGAGAGCTGTCTAGCTTGCCTGGCTAGACTCAATGATATTTGGAAAACAATACATTGTAACATCTTCCAAGATGTTTTACAGGAAACTCAACGTTTATTCGCAACAAAGCACAGGCACTGGATGGCATAGTGGCACGATGAAACAGCGATCTCTCTCTCTCTCTCTCTCTCTCTCTCTCTCTCTCTCTCTCTCTCTCTCTCTCTCTCTCTCTCGAAGTGTTTCGCCTTCAATAATTCGTAAACAGACCTACTCGCAGAACATGACGTCTGTTACAATTCCTCCACTCCACAGCTACACATATCAATCAAACACCCATAACCCAGTTCCTTCAATAAACTGTAAAGTGTAAAATGATCATTGATCACAAGCCAATCGGCAGCTAGCGAAAGACTAATGAAATTAACTTATGTTACGGGACTGAACTGAGATCTTGTGAATCTCTATTCAACCAACAATGTTTTTGTGATTTTTTTTTTTTTAAGGATTTTTTTGCTTGACGTCCAAATTGTAGGACCATTGCACTGCATCATTTGGACTTCCATTGAAACTGCATGTTTCACATACAGGTATACAGTACTGTCCTGTATTACATGCGTGCGTGCATGCACACCATCACGCAATGCATGATGGTGCCGTACTGAAGTAGACTCTCAAAACGCAGACTCGGATAAAATGTACACAGCAAATATTTATTACAGAAAAAAAGTGGCGCGAAGCCGACAAAGTACAAATAAAGCCGCTAGTACTGTACACACAATATAAACGAAAATCGCTTGTCACAAAAGACAAGAAAAACAATTCACGATGAATACGAAATAACTTAGCAAAACCAAAATGACGACAACTAGAAAACAGAAAGCAAATTAAATAAATAAAATAAAACACGAAGAACAGGAAAAACGGAGCAAGTTCAGGAACGTAGACAATTACACTTAAACAATGGCTTGAGCAAGGCAAATTATTCGACAGGGAGTTGTCGGCAGGAGGGTCGTTCAATCGTGGCTTGATTGCGAGGCATGACTGGTGCGCAGCTGAAGGGAAATGCCCACCGCTCAGCCGGACCTCAAAGCGAAATCAGACCGATCATAACACACAAACGCAGTCAAAGTGTACTTTGAGGTTTCATTCGTTGGGGCCACTAAGAAAAAAAAGTAAATCATTTACAAGGTATATCCAGAAAATGGGTGGCAGCTGACAAACAGCTCATGCTACAATTTCTCTTTCCTATCTTCTGTCATAACTGTTCTCACTTGATGCTGCACATTGTCAGCTGTAAAGTAACAAATAAAAGACATCACACAAGCAAGCGTTCAAATGCTTTCCTTGAAAAGCAAAGCCTCGACTATGTACCCCTGTCCTTGAGCAAGGCACATCCTTTCCCCTCTAAGAGTTATGGTATAATATTGGTATATGGTATATATTATTCCTATCCTGCCAGAAAATATTAAAGTGAATGGAAACATAAAAATACAAACAAACAAAAAACGTTATGATCTACCCTGTTGTGCATGTGATATTTAGGATTACAGTAAAAGAAATGCATCTTTTAAAACAACCATTACCCAAATGAAGTGTTCGTTGTATTCAAATGTCAGACAGGAGCACCGAAACGAGAAGAACACAAATGCTGCACAACCCCAAAGGTTTATATGGAATCCAGTTGCATAGATCCAGCCATGGCATCACGAGGTTTATTTGGATAGGAAGGGGAGAGGGCGGGGGGCTTAGCCCCGAGGAGGATGTGAATGAATGCAGTGTGCAAGCACAGCATTTCACAAGAAGCTAGCAAAGACTGATTTGTGTAAAAGTATAAAGTCAGCATTAGAATTGTACACTGCAAATATGCCGGTTTTGTTTCAACTTCTTCAGTGTTAGGTTAACACGGGCAAATCGTTATGCATCCACACTACTCTGTGTTAGAATAACATTTATGTTATGTTCAACTTCCAATAGTGTGCTACACAACAAATTGCAGAGATACAGTACTTGAGTCAGACTCGAGTTGCTATTTTCAGGACTTGAACCTCCTTGCCAAAAACTTTGGAATGACTTGATTTGGGACTTGAGATTGTTCGAACCGTTTGTTTCCACTATGGCATTTCTGTCTACCATAGTCATGCCCCTTGCTCAATTTCAAAACAAAGTTAACCAATGTGAACTTTGAACGTCGCTCTCATGCACCTCAACATAAATGCCAATGACTAAATGCAAAAGAAATGAAGCGGCGTGTTACACAAAGTTGATTGTCGGGAGAAAAAATATGATTTTGGATTCAAAGAGAAAGGGCAGAAAAACTTCTTTTTTTAAAAAAAAAAAATCTTTACATCTACAGTTACTGTTCATCATAAGTTATTGAAAAGAACAGATGTGTTGAAAGCATGAACAAAAATATTTGGTTTTATTTATTTCAACACTTTTTAAAGTATATGATTTTGTAATATTGAATCAGGATTTTTATATAAATAATATATACATTTGGGATCCTTAAGAGCTTTAGTGTGAATTGAAACATGTATTACTCCAAGAATAAAGGGACATCAAAGTCAGTGATGTTGAATTTTTCACCTACCAAAGGCCGTCATATGTCATATGACATATGCATATTATCTATATGTCATCTTCATTTTTGCACTTTTGGGGAGAAAATATTTTTGTGTTTATCCCTTTTTGAACAAAAAAATAAAAAAAAACAATGATGGTTTATATGGCACAAAGGGCATGAAAACTTTAGATTAATTATTGAAAAGTACTCAGGTGTAGTAAGTATTCCCCAAAAATATTGTTTTAATTTTGCCCACACTTTTATAACACGGACCGTTTTTAGTCCTTATGAGCTTTAGTATGATTTTTTTTTTCCATGTCATTACTCCAAAAATAAAAATGCCTCATAATCAGTAATATTCTGAATAGTTTACCTACCAAAGGCCACAATATAATCATCTCAATAATTCCACTCCTAAAGTTTTTTGTTCGGAAATATGCCAGATTTTGTTTATCAATGCAATGCAAAGCAATGTCAAAATATTCATCTAGAACAAGAGTCGTAGATTTATTGCAATACTTTGTTTGGTCGATGTTTAGAGTATATCAACTTGTGTTTGTTTATTTGCCTTTGTGGTACATTGTATACATTGTATATGTATGGAATAGCGCCATTTTACTGAAACATTTATTTTGTGCATGCAACACTTTGTTTTTTTCTTTTCTACCCCCTAGCCCCAATTTTGCTGCTGTAGACTGAAAATTTCCCCAGTGTGGGACAAATGAAGGTTATCTTATCTTATTTCTTGGGTAGTGGATTGCATTTGTTTTTCCCTTTCATTTGAACATTTTGTTAGTTGACTAGTTTTACCATTGATGGTATTGCTTGTTTTATTTATTTATTTTTTGTTTACCCATACAAGATCTACAAAAAAAAAGAGGTTTCTTCAAAGTATGGTTGTTTCAGCAATACTTGGGTCATAATTTGAAACCAGATCCTACAAGAAACACAAAAGAAGTTTGTTGGAACAAAATTAGTGAGAAAGGGGAATGGGATTCAATAAGAATTTCAGGCATTATTCTTTCTCCTTATTGGATGTGGAACATTTCCTTATGAAGTATGAAATGAAATGAGCTACGTGATTGTTTATCTCTTTGTGTATTATTGTCAAATATTACTTGAAATAACTGCAGACAACAATTGTGCATGATCCTTTGATTTAAAAGGACTCATCCAGTGCTTTGCAGAATCCATCTGTTTCCCCGAAATAGTCAGGTGACTCCAGTTATGTGTTAATCGCAGCGACAGTGAAAGCCTCCAAAAGCTTGTAATTTTCCGACTGCAACAGTTTTCATTCACTGCCTCTTTCCTGTCTAGGATGTCAGCTGCCAGCCAATCAAAATGAAGAGGCGGGCCCCCGCAGCCACGCTTTCAGTTTCGAATCACTTTGCGCCATGTGACAGACCGTAGATGTAAACAGTTTGTGGCCCATGTGTTTTACTCATTTCTCATAATTCACATCCTGAAAGTCCTTTTCTTTGCTGCAATAATGTGCAGCAGAAAAGCTTCAGATATGACCTGGATTCGTTTGCGAAGACAATGTAAATATACACAGTTGTCCACACTGGGATTCTGTGAGTGAACGGTGTGGAAGAAGGTAATTTCCAAAAATTTCCACATCTCGTAGTCCCTCCCCCTCCTGCAGAGTATGTTGGTATCTCAAGTCACATGCACTCGTGTTATAAATGCACTTTGCAAACGTTCACCTTCATCAAAGCAGGTGAGCTGTGCTTGTTCTTCAAACTTCTTCGCCCAGATAACAACTACATGATGGCAAGGAGGACGACTGGTGAGTTTTCAATTTACACTTTGCTGTTTTATATTTACAAAATATATACCTGTATTTATATTTTTGCTCCTTCTGTCCTCCAAAAAAACCACTTAGTATGTATGATACAGTACAGTAGCAATAATTAACATATTTTTAAAGTAATACATTTTTGACAATGTCAGTCAAAAACAAGCATAATATATTCATGTAGTACGAAGCCCCGAATGTGGCATGCAGAAAAACAAGAAATATTTGTAGTGAGACAATGGCAGCAGAAGAGGACCTGCCCTCTTTCCTCAAGACAAGGACTATACCAAATAGTGTCATCAAAGATGAAGATGATTGTTTCTCATGAGGACAAAAGTATCTCGTTAGGATGAGAAACTTTCTAGCCCTAATGAGAAGCATATTTATTTTGTGTCATTTTAGGGTCTCTGTAATGTAGGCAGCTTTTTGTGTTGAACATAATTAGGTGCAGCTAAAGTTGTGACCAGTGAGTAAATCCGTTTCAATTCCAAGCGGTGACTCTCAGTTACAAATAAAAAAATAGCAGAACATTCTTATCATCATGAAGTGCTGCATCTGTAAAATGTCATTTAAAAAATAGGACTTAGATTTAGCCTAACTCTCTTGAAACAAAAGAGAACTTTTTTCACTTTCTTCTTATTGTTGACAAGTACTTTTGATGAAAGTTTTTTGAAGTGAAACCTTTATTGCATCATGCATCTTAGACAATTTTACGTTGCAGATGATAAATCAAGGGATTCGAGAACCTGTGGTTTCCTTTGCCTCGGTCCAATGATGTTCCATCACCGAGCTGTAGGAGACAGGATCCACCTGAGTCACGGGTGTCGGCATGCAAAGAGGGCAAAAGGAACCTTCAGAGATGGCCTGGTGTTCAGCAATCGCCCCGTGAGGGTCAATGAGCGGATTCGGTTGCGGATCGAGAACGTCATTGGCAGATGGCACGGAGCCTTGCGAGTGGGTTTCACCAACGTTAATCCAGATTCCCGTAATCTCCCACTGCCCAAAATGGCCATCCCCGACCTCACTTGCACCCCCGGACACTGGGCTACTGTCTTGGATGAGACGTTCTGCAAGGCAGGAACAGAGCTGGAATTCTGGCGGTCGTCCAAAGGCAACTTGTATGTTTCAAACAACATCCTCGATGAGCACAGGCTACTGCCCAAAGAAATCAACGTCAGAGGACCTCTGTGGGCCATGATTGACCTTTATGGACAGACGTGCTCCATTGTCCTCTTGGGTAGGTGTCATGTTTGCCATATGCCTGAAGGTAGCTCAAGGGTGTCCAAGCTCCTTTCTTTCGAGGGCCGTGCCCAGAAAAGTGGAGACCAAGGGAGTGAGAGATGAGAACAATTTCTTTTTCTCTTCTCCTCCCTTGCATTTTTGGACACCCTTGGTGCAGCTGTTTGAATGAGCCACCTTATTCATGATCACCCCCTCCATTTTGCGACAGGTTCTGTGATACGCGGAGGATTTTTCGACAGGAAGTCATGTAAGATGTCGGTAGTGCCGCGCTCACCTGCTTTAGACCCAGGCTCCTTGGCGACTGATGACTCCTCCCGTCTCAACTGGCCGGTGACAACAGGTATAGAAGCCCGTCTTCAAAAAAAAGCAAGTGACATACTTGTTCCACAACTGCTTTCTTTTTATGGTGCTTCCTGTCTCTTGATGACAGATGCAGAAGAACAGATGATCTGTGTGGTGTGCCTGGACAGACAAGCCCAAAATCCTCTGCCTTGTGGCCACTGTTGCTTGTGTTTGAAGTGCTCTTTCAAAATCTTTAAATCTTTTGGTACATGCCCACTGTGCCGGCAGAGCATGGGGACGCCAGTGATAAATTGGGTGGCTGCCCCTTAGAGACAGTCTCTTAAGGCGCCTTCTTGTTCTGTAAATTCTGTGATTTGATGTTGTATTTCTTAAACATGAACAAAATACACTGATTTTGATCAATAATACAACACCTGCAGGGTTATCTGTGTACTATTGTTTTAGTCGCTTGGTTTTGTTTTTGAGTGGAAGGCAGAGCTTTGTTTGCACTGTTAATTCTCAGGCATGCAATGTATGTATGTATTTATGGATGTATGTATATATGTATGTATGTAAATAAATGTACACCTGAAATATAAAATGAAGCTCTTTGTCCGTATATTTCTCTTGGTGAGTTTAACAGCGGTTCCCGCAAGATAACACAGTGGAACCTTCACAGTTGAACACAATCCATTCATGGACACTGTTTGATGTTTGATGTCAAGTTTATTCATATTTCTAAATCATTTTTCCGATTGAAAATAAATGGAATGAAGATGAGCCACAGTTCAAGTGCAGCAATTATGAAACCTTACAAATTATGAAGACTTTAACATTCTTAATGGACATACAATGGAATGGACTCCAGTTACTTGCTATCCTAATGAGGACAAGATCTATTGAAAACGTATAGATCGATCATATAACAGAAATAAGTCAAATCGCCCACTACATATTCTCTTTAATGAGGACGGTTTAAATTTTATCAAAGAGCCCAACAAATGCTAACAATCTGTCACGCTAGTGTAAAAAGAAATTATTGCCTTTATAATGCAAAATGAAATTCGCTGAAAGTCTAATAGGGCCGACTTGGTTGTTTCGCAAGTTTTCCTGGAGGCGGAAGTATGACCTCATGAAATTTTATGTTCTGAAGTGGAATTTTTCGCAACGTATATAACAAACATTCTGATGACTAACCCAAAATGGCGTATCGGGACAATAAACATGGGACGGTACACCAAAACGGGAAACAGGAAATGATGCACAACACTTTGATGATTATTACAAAACTACTGTATTTAGTCATAGATGGAGATTTATAAAGTGTTAGCCTTTGTTTTTGGTTTATATGAGAAAAATGCAAAATTTTAGATAGACATTGAAGCGGCTTAAAACAAAACAGTCCTTGAATATACTGTATATGTTCTATTTTTGATTAGACCTCTCACCCTTTTTTTAATGAATGTTTTTATTTAGCATCGTTTTTTTCTTTTGTAATGTCCAGTTCAGTGCATGTTGTTTGTGTGCTCAGTTTGTTTTTTTAATCTTATGTTTTATGAAAAATACTTTGTTGTATTTTTTTATTAATAAAGAGTAAATACAAATACAGTATACATTATGACGTACAATCACCTTTCTCTTCTTATCTGGAAGGATGAAAGGTTTTATGGCTTTGGGCGACATCTATTGGATTTCAAGTCATACTGCAGTATTAGAAAAACAAACTCCAAGGCGATGCAGTTTCACAGAAAAAGAAGACACGTGAGTCATACTGGAGTCATACTGCAGTATTAGAAAAACAAACTCCAAGGTGGTGCAGTTTCACAGTAAAGAAGACACGTGAGTCATACTGTAGTACAGCTTTTCTCATTTGCTTTGATACATTTCTCAGATCAGAATTGACTTTCTCAAAACTACCTGTTCACTGTCCACATCAATGTGTCACTTGTGCACTTCCCCAAAATAACGTTCTCATTTCTGTGAACACGTTTCAAATGATTTGCTACATTCATGCAAATGATGATGTACACTTTTCTGTTGTTTCCTACATTATCGGTTGGTTATGTCATGTTGATCTATAATGAAGTTAAATTAAATCGTCTCAGACCCCACAATATTTTGGCATCAGTTTATCATATAAGTCTCTACATGGAAAATGGTTGAAGTTTGTCAGATGCCAAGCATGTGTTGATACATTTCCATTAGATTTTATTTTCCCATGCGAATCTTGTGTTTTTCTAATAAAGGGACATGTCTGAAGCATTTGCTCAAACAATGATCAACCTTTTTTTTTTTTTTTTACCATTATTCAGAGCAAGTGAAAATAGTTGTGATGTGGATGGGAATTTTTGTGCCTCAAAAGTCAGGAACGTATGGCGTCAGAAGCCTGCACTGTCATTTCTACAGCATTGCATGTACTCCATGCAAAGAAAAAAAAAGATCTGACAAATAAAAAAAATAGATAAAAACACCCATATTTATAAACACGCTGTTTGTTTTCATTTTACCAGTACACTCTTAAAATCAGCAGACACTCATGCAGTCGGTCACATACTACAGTGATCAATGCAAATGACATTTGCAAAACCTCTGTTTTAGGAAATAGCACTTGCTCGGCTTTCTTGCCAGGCTTTTTTATGTAAGGGATAATTTCGATAACAAAACATACAGATAAATCCACAAAAGTTTTCATGATTACCTTGAGGTCTACAGGGAAAGTAAACCAATCTAGACACTTACCAAGCACTGCACGACATTGATCAATACGGTAGCATATTAATCAACAATGAAAATCTGAAAAAAATAGTACCGGTAGTTTAAAAAAAAAATTACTACTGCTAAATGTAGACAAATAAAAAACAATTACTCCATGAAGTACATACACTTCAAGCAACTCTGAAGAAAAAAAAATAATAAAGCAACAACAATGCTGTAACTTTAATCATTATAGCTCCTACCTGAGGTCTGTGTTGTCGATTAAGAACATGTGTGCATGTGTGCAATGTGGTGGATGTCATTATCCAATTTGTTCATTTGTGTAATCATTGGCAAGCCAAAGACTTTGTAATGGAAAGGAAGTAACCTCACAATCGTTATCTGTGTCTAAGGTGTGAAAATGTGTGTCGAGTTTTCCAAATCGCTGTGAGGAATGTTTTGCACAAGTGTGAAGCTGAGTCTGTGCTAAGTGTTGAGCAACTCTGAGCAGGTGTTATGCTCCTTAGGTATAAATATCTGTTGATTGTGTGAAAACTTTCATTTTAGTGGGGAAATAACTGTAAAAACAAACAAACAAAGAAACAAAAAACCTCATCCATGCACAATGACGCAAAGACTTGTCATTGTGATGGCACTGGCATGTTCAGTGACACAAATATTTACCTTTGAGAAACTTGCATATCGATCTTTCTGTAATTATTTTCATGTTATATTTAATAGAAGCTTTCCCCTGGTCAGTAAACAAACTAAAAAGGATTGTAGAGTTAAAAAAAACATGGTTTAATGGTTTACTGGGAACTTTACTCGGGAGCTTTGGGCAGTTGCACAAATACAGATGAACTTCTTTGATGAGGCGAGCAAAAGAAAGCTGTGAGGCCTTAATGTTTGGCTTGACTGTAAATGCAGTTCTGGAGCACCAAAAGAAAACAGTGACACCTCCCTGAGGCCCTGCAGAACTCGTGTGTGGGCATGCATTGTTTCCATTGAGTGAGGAGTTCAAGAACACACAAAAATGCCGAAATGTTGCAGGTGAGAACACTGTCACATGCTGACATTTGCCAACCGGTTCTTTTAGTAAGAATACCCAACGGCCTTCCGGTTGTGCGAAGCAACACACTACAAATACTTCATTGCTGTATTTAATAAATAAGCATGCCTTCTAAATTTGAGATACCACAAAGAGTGGTCACAACCCTTAATAGAAAACAAAAAAGTACAGTAATAGCCCCTTCATCGCAGGATTTGCGTTCCAGACAGCCACCGCAATAAGTGAAATCAGCGATATGGAAATCCACTTGTGAAATACCCACTAAGGTTGTTTTACAGCATTCATGGCATTAATTATGGCTTGAAACACACTTTAAAACAATACAAACACATTCAAAAACATGCAATATATTGAAAGAGAGCAAAAAGAGCAATGATTAGACAAAATATTGTAATAGTATTGCAGCAGTGTCCCGATCCCCGTGTTTACAGTAAAACTAACAAACGTATCTCACAGTATACAACAAGAATCATGCCCAAAGATGGACATTACAACATTAACTGAGAGCCGTTGCTTTTTTTTTTTAAAATATGTGCGTAGGATGGGGAGGATTGAGGAATTCAATGATCACTTCCTAATCTCGTCAGAAAAAAATGACACGTATGTTGAAATACAGTACAGTATTTTGTATTTCCTCTTGTCAAATTCACACATTACCAAACACAACAGTGTACCGCCGCCTTGTGGCCAAAAATGGAATTAGACCCCAAAACAAAGAAGAAAATGGAGTTATAATAAGACAAACAAAATCTGCAAAATGAATGATTGTTAAAAACACATCAGCGCATCAAAATGACACAAATTTATCGACCAGGGCTCACAAATGAAGAATAGAATGAAGAAAAGAATGAAGACATAGTGGTAAGTGTTCTACATGTTACATAAGAAAAGTAGTGCCACCGAGTATCACACTAAACAAAAGACCCGCAGATAAGACAAAACATTATATGAGGTATGTGTTTTAATTTTTCTGCGTAGAACAGTTATGTTCTACTATTAACCATACCGGAAGAGGTTCGTCCTGCCATGAAAATGCTCATTTTTCGAATAAATGCATTTGCTGTCCCCGCTACAAAGATCTGTACTGCTACTTAAGAACTGAGTCTATAAGCACTTTTGTCACCTCTACTTCCGTCTTTCTTCAGCCATAGAGAGCGTTTTGACGTCATGCATCACAGTGTGGTTCTCCCGCTTCACTGAGGCACAACGGAAGAGGCTCCAGAGAGTGGTCAACGTCCTTAACGTCCTGCTGCCTGAGAAGAGCTGTGGCAGTCGCAGGTGGCAACAATCATCGCACCCAATCCCCTCTTTGACTCAATGCCCCCCTGGCAGGCGCTACCGGCCCATCAGGACCGGAACAAACAGACTCGGAGGTAGCGTCATACAAGCCACCAATGCACTGAGCTCACAATAAAACCAACACAAATCCAAAACACTTTTATACTGTACATATAAAATGTGCGCCTTATTGCTATTTGCACTACAGACAATCCTTTTATTCTTCAAATACAAACTTGGAGTTGCACCGTACAATGACAGTAAAGGCATTCTATTCTATTCTATTCTGTGCCTTATTCAAATGTGGCACATTATATATCAGACTGTGCAATTACATGACATGTCCCTCAGTTCAGAGAAAACGACCTCATCGTGTCTCGCATGAAAGGCGGTGCCACAGAGCCAGAATGGCCTGAATGGGAAGCTCTATTACTTCCAGCTGTGGATGGAAACTATTAGCGAGCGCCATCTCCCTGATGAGCTCTGAAGCATGTGCTCACACTCACACATACAAACACGAGCCATACACACACACACACACACACACACGCACGCACACACACACACGCACACACACACACGCCTACCCGCCCTCGCCTACTTTCAGAGCCACGCTGGAGGGTTCAACATAAGATAAAGACACGCTGTTGGTTGGAGACAGAGAACAAGAGAAAGAGAGAGAAAAGCAGCAACGGCTTCCTCCCTCTTTTTCTTCACTTCCTTCACTCATCTGTGTTGAGGAGACCCCGGCCAGCCCGCGCTTGCCTGTAAGTATACTGCACACATCTTGACTGCAGCCAGGTCGCAGGTCGGAGGAGATAAAAAGAAATCATGTCATTCTCATGCTTTGTTGGGTTGCTTCTGCAGCAAAGGATGACCCCCATTATCAGTGGCGTCTGTGTTTATAGGACAATTTTATTTGATTGCTTTTACTCGAAACAAAGTCAACAATAAGTCTACCGCAATTCAAGGGATATCATCAATGTAGGAAGTTTCACAACACTTCATGAAAAAAATGTGACTGTCCTGATGTTTGTCAGCATTGCTGTGTGTGTGAAAGCCTCAGACGCTATGTGCTAAAGCAGTTGTTCATTCATCTTCGTGCATTTGTTTAAAAAAGTTAGTTATTTTTCACCAAGCTAAAGTTCCCTCGAGGCTTTATGAGGATAATGTGGGACATGTATGTAGAAAATGTTGTTTCCTGCTAAAACAAATACACCCTGATGGTTACATGTTGGTTCTCATGCTTACATTCCTTCAGTGCTACCTCAGAGAACAGAGAAGATAACCGCAGTGATTTTCTAACCAGTGTATACCTGTACCTGTTCGTGTGACATTTCTGCACTTGTGGACTCTCACAAATGACATCACAAGTTTGCTCACAGTTAATCCTGTGGTTTTTATGGATGTGGTGGTAGCAATAGGGCGTTATGTATTCTTCTGATTAGATTAGTTTTCTTTTTCTTTGTTCAGGTGTACTCACCTGCACCAATAAAAGTCGCAACTTTGTCTTATTGTTGATTGCGCAGTGCAAATGAGGGCAGTTGCAAAGTGTTCACACACACACACACACACACACACACACACACACACACACACACACACAGGGTGGACTAAGCACCTCATTTGCATGACAATGCTAAATTGTGTCAGTACAACCACAAACTCCACAAACTCAAACCTTTAGGAAGGTAATGTTGTTCAACCGTGACTGACACAGTCAGAGGCATTGATTTAACAACATGTTTATTCGTGCATCCGAACAAGGTGATCAAAATAATAACTGCGTCAAGCAAATACCAAAACCAAGTCGAGCCTGCCTCTGCGCAGATGTAGACCACACTTCACACTCGACTTGCACTGAGCACAAAAATAAAGACCTTAGTGTTTAACTACGAAACACATTTTGAATCAAAGTAGAGTTTTTAACATGAGTCTCGGGTGTCACCATGAGAGCCTCAGTGGAAAAAGTGCACATTTTTGAAACATTTTTGAAACATTATTGTTTGAGAAAGTCATAGTTGCTTACCCGGTTAACATTCTGTAAAGAACACACGTTGGTATGTCATGAACTAGGATGTGTTGTGACGGCCGGGGTCAAAGTGTCAATCACCTCTTGCATGATTTGCCACATAGTGACAGGGTGTTAGATGTGCTCACAGTAGGGACAAAGTCTGTTCATGGCGGGATATATGTAATTGCCCCAACCCACCCACACATGCTTGTCTCTCAGGTTCAGAAGCTCAACTATTTGGTAAAAACAAAGCTGCGAGGAGGGCAGGCTCAGTAAATGGATATCTGCCTTGGAGAGCACCACCAAGCTAGACCACTGAATTATTTAACTACTGGAGTCCTTCACTTTCTGCCTTGAACCAAAGATAATACACAGAAAAAGTTTCAGCAAACAGAAGTCTCCAGGATGTCTTTCGTTTATTGCTCCAGAGATGAAAGTGCACCTGCGAAAGAAAGCAATCAGATTGCGACACGTAACTGGATCACTTGACTGCGGCAGGGACACAAAACTGTCAGCGCGCTCCTGTTTCGGTTTCGTACACTCGCTGATGTGTGGGTGAACTGGAAAGCCAAGTTTTAATTGGGCAAGCATTGTGTGCAAGGGTAATGGCATCCCACCAGGCACGTTCGAATCAGGAATTTGGAATACGCAAAAGTATAAATTGCCATCGGAGGGACAAACTGTCATCCAGTCTTTGTTTATTTAGCACGTGTTTGTGTGAGCTCATGGGAGCCTCTGCTTTAAACAGAGTGGATGACGTGGCGTTTAAGTAATGAGCCAGTAGAAGAGAAAGAGCTCCCATCCTCCTTTGGTGCTTTTGGCCTTTACTCACACAAGGAGAGGGTGTTACAAGACAGATAAAGATACTAAGTGGTGGTGTCACAGAGTCACTGGGCAGTATCTGGGAGGTGGAGGTGATGAACTGCTCTCATTCCCCTTTGGTTAACCCCAGGCTGTAAAATAGCACCTTATCACAACAAAAGGGCTTCTTCACAGAGTCAGGTCCCCTGAACTGACAAGCCAAGAGCAGGGTGCCTTTTGAGTGGGGCCGAAGGGGTTGCTATGGTGATGCTTGTCATCTGGGAAGTCTGCTACAGGGGCATGCGGGGCGAGATCTTGGGAGGGAAAGAGAAAGACAGAGAGAAAGGGGTGGGGGGAGGAAGGGGGAGAGAGAGAGAGAGAGAGAGAGAGAGAGAGAGAGAGAGAGAGAGAGAGAGAGAGAGAGAGATCAAGCTCTTGTATTCTGACTGTAATATATAGTGAGAGCAGGGAAGTTTTGCAGAGTCCACTTGAGAGGTGAGTACACGCTTTGTCCTAAAGATCAATCCATAAAAACACATTGCGTGTTGTTCGAGACAGTTTTCTGTTTATTTATTTTTTAATGTTGAGAAACCTGTCTGGCTGCTCCAAGCTTGCAGGATTAGAACACTTAACTCAGGAGTGGTTATATGCCGGGATGCACTTTTAAACAAGTCCCATCACTCCCCACATCCGCTCTTGACTGCCTGTTTTGATACACATTGAAAAAGCAAATCGAAGGAAGGGTATTTTCCCAGGTTGCAGGGTTGAAAGCAGGGGTGTCCAAGCTTTTTCGTTTGAGGGCCGCATACAGAAAAATGGAAGGATGAAAGGGCCACTTTACAATTCTTTCATTTTCTGAAACACGCCAAAATGAGTCAAGAAAGCAATTATATGTTGTTTGCATTGTCTAGTTAATTTCATCAGCTTTCTTTTAAAGGTTTTAAATCAAATAAAGTAGAACCTCGTTTCAACATACCCCGTTGACTTTTTATCCCCTATTATGTTCACATTTCTAAGTCCCGATTTCACATAATTCATTTTCCATTTGTCGATTTTGCTTCCAACCTTTATAATATAAACTTCACAAGACAGACCAGATTTCTCCCACAAAATGCTGAAAAGGCCTTCGTTACAACGAACCGTGGGAAGCTAACTGCCGTCATGACCTTGCTTATGAACAAAATGTACAACGCGGGATACCCTACGTTGCTTAGCAACGTTACTGCTCGACTCTGTTCATTGTTGTACATCCTGAGCACATGGTCTGAAAACATGTCTGGCAAATGGAAGCAAATCTCTCTGTCTCAGAAGGCTGACATTTTCTCTCACTTTCAAAAGGGAGTCTCCCAGATCTCGGCGGCACTAGCAGTTGCCCATGGTGGGTAACATTTGCTGACTGAATGTTTTCAGAGATGAAGTAAGAGCGCTGTAGTTGTTTGTTTCATGTCTTATAAAATCATTTTTTCTTCATATACACAGATTTGTAATTGACATGTTTGTACTGTACTACATGTTCATGTTCTTACATCGATAAATGATCATACTGCATTATACGTCGTAGTTGGCGGCCATTTTATTGGAAATGGTTTCAACAAACTACTGTTATAACATACAGATTCATTATGTCCCTTGAGGTATGTTGTAACGAGGTTCGATTGTAGTTGAGGATTTTTAAGGCAAATAGTAGAGGATTTTCTGGACAAGCGAACAGCCCACTATTTGTCGGAGTAGTTCCAGCTCTGCACATGACAGAGGCTGAATCCCACCTCCACACTCAGAACCAAAAAAAAGAACAAATTGTGGTAAAGTGACCATTTTTCAAACACTTACTTTGAGGATCATTCATGTGATGTCTTCATAAATCAGCCTAAGAGCACAAAGTGGAAGAAACTATTTTTGCCTCTAAAATGGAATTATCTTTATTCACTACAGTGTTTTGAAGATAAATTGTGCTAGTTTTTAAATGATATATGGTTTATTTGGATCTTCGAATATAGAGAAAAATTCTGCGGTACATAAACAAATGTATGAGTCAGAATGGCATCTATTTTTTTGACACCCTCCCTTTTCACTCTGCCCACCTTCACCTTTTTTTAAACTAACCGTGCGGCCCATGTCAAATGTCATTTCCTGTATATATATTTTTTATCATGTCTTGGGCCGCTGAAACATGGATGGTGGGTCGCAAATGGCCCCCAGGCCGTCGATTGAACACCACAGGCTTAAAGCATCACTCCCAAGGGTTCCCTTGCTGTCACATCCATTTCCACAGATGCCTCTGATTCCCTTTGTAATATTACGGAGGGTCCGCGTGTCAGCCCGCATATGAGCGGGGCACCGTCAGCTTTAGATAAGCGAAATGACAGCCAAGAGGATTTGTGACATTTTATTCACGGTGTTGAGGATGCAGGTTTTCTGTTCTCGGAAAGTTGGAAGCAGCAGATTATACAGTGATTAGTTGCTTTCAGATGTTTACCCCAATACACTGCTTTTTTTTTTTTTTGGAAGGGGACAATATTGATAAGTGGAATGATCACATCCAATGGAAATAATAGAGACAGAAAAAGAAAAATCTAGCACACGGTCGATCATTTGTTTTGTGCGTCTGCCTCATAGTTGAGCGATTGTGGCTTCCTCCCACATTCCAAAGGCAATAAAGACTCAAAATGGTAGAAAATGTTTTTTTGCCCTGCCACTGACTAGTATGCAGTCAATCTACTATAGCAGAAGTGTCAAACTCATTTTTGTCGTGGGCCACATTGTAGTCCGGTTTCCCTTGGAGGGCCGTTATGAATTTTGGGAAACCATACAAATGTTTAATCCCCTCCACATATTGCATACACAGAGCACAACAAATTGATGAATAACTAGTTTTAAAATCAGAAGTCAAGAATCATGACTCTTATTGTGTGTATTACATATGACAATTTGAAATTTTGGTTCAGACTTTAGCAAGCATCATGGAACTTAACATGCTTGATTTGCTTTCGCGGGCCACATAAAATGATTTGGTGGGCCAGATCTGGCCCCCGGGCCTTGACTTTGAAATCAGTGTGCTATAGGATCCAACTCCACCTTGAAGAGGATAAGTAAAGTCGAAAACAACTGAATGACTACATTTCCAATTTCTATCAATTTATTGATGCTCACTTTTTCACTCATTTTGGAGGAATTTCAGGTTTCACTTCAGGAATATTGTTTTAGTTGCTCACAGCTCCTTTCTGTTGACAAGAAAAACACTCCAGTCCTGCTGCTGCTCCAACTGCAGAAGCGCCATACAAGGAGGCAAAAACTCCTCTCCTGATAAATGAGCGTATCCCCCAATAACTACATATCATAAACTTGCGCTGCAGGTCCTTGTATGGACTCCGTCTGTTTTGGTTTGTGCAGCAGAGTTTATGATCAACCCTGCAGCACCTCGAACACCTCTCACATAATTTCAGCCTGACTCGCCGAACATTTGGACGTCAACAATCACCAAATGGCTTCAGAATAATCTCATCAGTTTAAAATATCGCCTTTCTTCAGTTTCACGACTATATTCGGTCAGCTGGATCAGCAACATTGTGCTGGTGATTGTTTATTCCCTGATAGCCTTTTGTATTAATAAGATGCATTTGTTTTGGTCTCATTTGTATAAGTTTATACAATGTCACAAATGTGTACAGTATATTTCGGTCCAGACCGGCATTCATTTTCGGCTGAGCTCTTTCTTAAATTGACAATGTTTTCTTCACTACATTCCCGAAATAACCCTAATGGCTGCAACACTTTATCCTGTTATTTTCTTATGTTCTCATCTCAACAGCCTTTCCTAATCTATGTTGAAACCCAAAATTTATCTCTTGACAATTGTATTGGAGTGCCACTTATAGTAATTTAAGACTTTTTACCTATAGCCAAACCTGGGGGAGGCTTTGTTTCTCCCACTGCTTTATTGAATCCGGCACAGGGTTTCTTGGTACAGTTAAATCTCAAGACCATCAAAGTATTCTGGAGGGAAGTGTGCTGCCCAGTGTCGAAAAGATTGGTCTCAGCTGCAGCTCATGTGTACTCCAACTGGATAATGGCCCAAAATGCACACCTACAAATACTCAATAGTGGCTAAAAACAAAACATTGGATGATTGTGTCCTAAAAAAAAATATTAAAAAACTAATCTCAGTTCTGTTATGTGGAAGGATCTGAAACATGCAATCTAGAGAATACATACATAAACATTGAAATATTCTGTTGGACTAAAACCGGATTTTCAATAGTTAACGTTCACTACGTTTTACTTTATTATGACTTTTGTCAGTTATTTCGGTGGGCATTGTGGATTTTTCTTTCTGTGACCGGAGGGTAGTAACTTTTTTAATCCTGTGTGTAATTTCTCATTGTGCATGTGACAGAGCTCTTCCTTTCACTCGTAATTATAATACAATTTGCGAAACATATACATATGGATTTTGTGTTCAGTAAAGTGCTGTGTATTAATACGGTACAATATGTAGGCTGAGGATGAATATCAAGAATATTGCTACTTTAAGTAATGTACTGTTAGTTTTGGTCAGTATCCTTCTTGGATTAAGACTTCCACTCACCAGATTGTGTGCTTGATGGAGTCAATGATTAACTTTGTTCAAGGTTTAATTTGTTGGAAGGCTGATCAAGCGACAGTTTTATTTGTCCCCTTAAACGCCTTAGATCATTGTGTCAGCTCACATCATCACTTGACTCTGTGGATGATTTATAAATGACAGGATCCTCCCTCTGACCATGAATCATGATTTTCCCATTGGTTCACATTCAAGTCAAAGAAATTCAGGTGTCACCACCGTGCATGTCATTCAATGGGTTTTGTGTGGTCAGTTTGAGAAGTTAGAACAATGTAGTGAGTTCTGTGCCTGCTTGGGTTTTCTCCGGGTACTCCGGTTTCCTCCCACATTCCAAAAACATGCAGGGTAGGTTAATGGAACAAATTGTCTCTAGGTGTGATTGTGAGTGTGAATGGTTGTTTGTCTATGTTGGCCTTGCGATTGGCTGGCAACCAGTTCAGGGTGTACCCCCGCCTACTGCCCGAAGTTAGCTGGAATAGGCTCCAGCATGCCCGAAACCTTCGTGACAATAAATCAGTTTGGATAATGGATGGATGGATAGCTCAGGCAAGGCAAGGCAGCTTTATGCATATTGCGCATTTCATACATAAGGTCAAAGTGTTTCATATAATTATATATTTAAGAGCATTTACAAAAAACAGTTAAAAGACACTCAAAAGCAAAGTAAATAAAAAGTATCTTAGTTAAATTATTAATTACACCGGTCAACAAATGTTGACTTAATTCTTTAATCTGAGATCCAAGTAGACTTTTCTAGATTATTATTTGATTTTTTTTGGTGCTGTTTCTGAATCTGCCCTTGTTTTTTCTCTATCGGACATCAGGTTATCATAATAATCATTTATAATGTGTAATATATGACTATATTTATGAATGAATGGATATGTTATGCTACAGTTGGACTTTTTGTCTCAAATGTCATAGCTATAAAGTGCAACACATGGTAAAATCTGGAGTGTGCAAGTTATTATAGGCCAAACTGAAAAAAAAAAATGAAAATACCTCAAAACCCTGATGTGCAACCTAAGAAGTAAAAATATTTTCAAAAAAAGTGTCGGAAAATACATCTAGGACACATCAAGCAATGTGAGCATGACATCATCATCATGTGCTTTGATGTGATGACACATCCAGAATCCTATGGGTGCGGTAAAGTCCATTGACCTGCTGGACACAGTAACTTCTAATGATAGTCTTGTACGTCATCTGGTTCTGGTTCAAGACTTTTTTCACAGTTAGCCGATGAGTCACAGTGCAGAAGTCTGATAAACGGCTCTGCTTGGATTACTTGAATGGAGCTCTGTAGATTCAGACTTAGGTTCCCTTTTTAGTCTTTCCTAACATCTGGTCCATTGCTCGCAGTAAGTGAATGGGTTTCCTGTCGACAGAAGTATTTTGCGATACTCCAAGTTTCTCATCTTGCATGCCCCCCCCCAAAAAAAAAATAAAAATCACAGTGCTATTTGACTCGGCTGCAGATAGGAAGTAGGAAGTCTGCTTTGCAAGAACTATCTCAAACGGCTCATTTAATCTTAATCTAAGGTGCACCTGGACCTTTTATGGTACTTTTCTTTTCCATCCTAAAAACAGCTCCTGGGGTGTTAATAGACATTTCACATAGTGGGGGGATGAACGTGCTACAGCTCTGCATCTGCTCTTGATGCTCAGTCATTATGTAAGCATTCACCGCACATTCAAAGTCAAAACCAGACGCTTGGCTGTTTTTTTTAAGATCAACTAGGGTCTATTCCTTATTAGGAAGCATTGATTCTTGCCCAAGAGGCGAACGGATGCAGCGCTGTATGCTGACCCCGAGAGAAATGAGAGGCTGATATTATGACATGAGCTTATTTGGACTTCCACCAGTGGAGCCAAATTGGCCTGCAGGAAGTAGATAAATCTTGGAATATGGAATAAGATTACTGTATGAACTTCTAAATCCTTTTGATGGCCTTCATCAAAAATAAACAGTATCTTTGCCATTGCCCGAGCAATACCAATACTGTATGATACTCTCACGATCCTTAAGGGGGATATATTATGGAGAAATAACTTTTTAGTGTTTGTATTTCCCGTAGTGTCATCAGAGGGCAGAGCAGTGGCTTGCATGTGTGCTTCATAGTTCTGACATTAGGGGTTTAAATCTCAGCTCTGGCCTTCCATGTTTCCTCCTTGCGTGGGTTTTCTCAGACTACTCTGCCTTCTTCCCACATTCCGAAAACAA
This sequence comes from Hippocampus comes, assembly GCF_001891065.2. Taxonomy (NCBI): domain Eukaryota; kingdom Metazoa; phylum Chordata; class Actinopteri; order Syngnathiformes; family Syngnathidae; genus Hippocampus; species Hippocampus comes. The sequence goes on along the minus strand of NW_017805783.1, from coordinate 3,657,258 downwards.
GTTAAATTTGTTATAGGTTCATTGAAGGCTCAAACCTGTCTGTAGGTGTGAATGGTGAATGATTTTTGCCAATATTTGCCAAGCGAATGGCTGGCGACCAGACCATGGTATATCCTGCCTCTCACCCAACGTCACCTGGCATCATTCCTAATGAGGACAAGCACCATAGAAAATGGATGCTTAGTGCCACAAGAGTAAATAAGTTACGTCGTTATCTAAGGGGGAACCCTGGAGCAATTAATGGCAAAGTATTTTGGCACATTTTAAATGGGTTTAAAACAAATATTGTTTTTGCTTTTTGTGAGATAGAGTGTGGTTCCAGGAAGACATTATTTTCTGCAAATGCCAGTACATTACTCATGTGGTCATGGGCCTTCAGCCGCAATCTGCTGAGAGTGACGCTGCACTGTGTCCAACACATTAAGCGATGTATTTTGTGTGCATTGTTTTCTGTTGAACAGATAATGAGCTGGCTGTCATTGTTTTGGGCAATGAAAATCCATCTGTCATCACCAAGCAGAAATGTTATTAAAAAAAAAAAAAAAAAGGAACCAAGTTTATTAAGAAACAATGAGCCTGATAGACTGACATTGTTGTCCAGAAAGAAAAAAAAAACATTGGACTCAGGCGTTCTGTGCTGCCCATAGCTGGTTTCACATACTTGACCACAGTCCTGAAAGCTGCAAATTCCATACGGAAAACTCATCAGTGAAAACTTTGTCGGACAGCCCCCAACCAGCCTGTTGTGTTTCCACACACATGGACTTTCTTACCCCATTTGCGTCATTTTACACTAGAACAGTCAATTGTCAATGAACTCCGTATATCAACCCTGGTCTTGCCTTCTATAAAGCCTCTCTATGTTGTGCAGTGCTGACACCAGTACCAGTGTCGTCTGAGAAAGAACGACACTTCTACCAAAGCAAATGTTGTCATCACTTGGACAGGAATGATGCCATTCAGGGGTCACGCATTGTCCGCTGTGGACGATTGCCTGTCTGCTTCATTCCCACCACAGCATGTGATCATGAGACAAAATCTTAAATATAAGAGCGGGAGTTGATTATAGTTAATGTTTTCAGGAGCTGACCCGCTTTATCAGTCCAACACTGTAGGACCGGGAACAGATGTGAGTCACAGTCATTGTGGGTGGATTTTTCCCAAGCAACAAGAAAAGTGGGTGATGCTAAATTTCCTCTGGAATACTGGGGCGCTAGATAATGGAACACTGTTAACTCTGACTGGATGTAAAACTTGATTTATGATGACTCCCCAGTCAAAAGGTTAAGGGTTAAAAAGACCTGATTCTACTACCAAAAATTTAGTGCATCTGAAGAGATACAAAATTGAATGCACGGCGTTTCTGGGTGGATCACTTCAACAGTTCGTACATTTCCAGTGACAAATCAGACAGAACAACTCTACACTATTGCACTCTCTGCCACGGAGCAATAACAAAGAACAAAATGATAAAACAATTTCTGTTCTTTACTTAGAGGCGACTGAGGCCCTGTGATGTCACATGTCACAACATGGCAGCATTATCAAGTGTCAGACAACTTCGGATTTCTAGTTGATTTAAAAGTTGGATTGTAAGGACAACAACAACAAAAAACATTTCTGGCAAAATTTGTAATACTTGAAGTGCATCAAATTGATCTTCTGTTTACTTTTTTTTTATTTGAAGCTAATAGTTTCACATGAAAAGGGTCTCCATCCTGTCCCCTCTCATTTGAGGATATCAGCGTTGCCTCCTGTGTATTGCACAAAAGAAAGCAAAACGCAAATAAAAGACTCATCTGATGATAATATCGCTTTTTAGTGCAGGAATGTATGCTTTGTTGTGTTTATTGACATTTTTTGGTGTGTGTTTATCTGCAGCTACTTTGGGAGAGACTCTGCCCCACAAGAACCAACAAGTGAGCACATGCAGTCACAGGTAAAATGTAAAACTTGTTGATGTTAAAGATATTTAGGACATGACATTAACAAAGTGTCCAAACCTTTGACTACTGTATTTTTTTGGGAAAAAAACATTCTCAATCAAGCTCTTTCACAATTCCTCGAGAACATTAGAATACAAAAAAAATAGGTCCCTCCATTAGATACACCTGCCCAGTCATATGAGCTGCTATGCTGGCAATAAAGATGACAATAAAAACACAAAATGTGATTCAATACAGTTGTCGACCACTGCAAACTATGAATGTGACCACCATTACCTGAAGCACATTTTTATTTGAGTTGTTGAATTGCATCCCATCGCATTGTGCCGAATGTTATGGCGCCACAATGAAGCTATGGCGCTTTCTCATGACCCCCAGCAACCACACACACGGAGAGCAAAGCATCTGATTCAAAAGTTCGAATCATAGAGTCAGACTGACCATCGTTAGGCAGCAGTAAAAAGATCACCACGGCGACCGTAAGACGACAGCTAGCTTGTTGGACCGAGGTTGACATCAGTGACCCCTTCTCAACCCCTCGTGCCAAGTTCCACCCCTTGGCCGCAGGATGAGGGGCGGCCTGGTGAATAGGGAGTTAATAGGCACATAATGGTCCTCTCCTGTTTCTGTGCCCCCGCTCTGCACCTTCAATGAGTTCTTTCTGCACTTGTCTCACAATGAGATGATGAAGTGGGTGGAACGCCACCGCTCACTAGTCCTGCTTTAAATAAATTAGGGGACTTTTAACCCAATGCCGTTCCATTGTTGTCTAGGGAATAGTTCAACCTCCCGTTTTTTTTAAAAAAATTTTTTTTTTTTACCCAGAGCTAACTGGAGGACATGGCAGGGACAAAGTTCACTCATTGTCTTTCTTCATGAATATAGTTCTCATTTCCATTTTTTTTTCTAATTATGGCAGTTTGTTGAAGACGTTGGCTGTCCAAATGGCTTCCCCAGGGAGCCTGGTGGTCCTTCCACTCAGCACATCATAACATCTCCAGACCTAACCAAAGAGGTGGTCATCTCCCCTGGATTGCCAACTCCTCCTCTCAGCCCCCTCCGATCATCCAGGTTTCCTTCTGGAGAGTTCAGGGTATGTCCTGAAATGGCAGGAAAGCTTTCTTCTCTCAGGACAAGTGCCCCTTCATGTGGACAAATTTAGCATTACAGTTTTTATTCGTGGCTGACAGTGCTTTTTGTACCAGAACCTTCAGTGTCGACTTCCTCTTAATGCCATCACAACCATCTCACAACTAAAATGTAACTGAAATATATATCACAGATCGCTGTTTTGCAAGTCAAATTTGGGTGCAACAAGTTTTGCATCGACCAACTAATTGAAATGAAAAAATGCTGAGGTCATTGGCCCTGTGAGGGGAAAAACTTGAAATCTTTCATTCATTTTACGATCCGCTTATCCTCACAAGGGTCGCGGGGGCTGCTGGAGCCTATCCCAGCTGTCTTCAGGCAGTAGGCGGGGGACACCCTGAACCGGTTGCCAGCCAATCGCAGGGCACACAGAGACAAACAACCATCCGCGCTCACACTCACACCTAGGGACAATTTAGAGTGTTCAATCAGCCTGTCATGCATGTTTTTGGAATGTGGGAGGAAACCGGAGTACCCGGAGAAAACCCACACAGGCCCGGGCAGAACATGCAAACACCACACAGGGAGGCCAGAGCTGGAATTGAACCCGGTACCTCTGCATTGTGAGGTCGACGCGCGAACCACTTGATCACCGGGCCGCCGAAACTTGAAATCTGATTATTAAAAGTAACAGTCCCATTGATCATATAAGTTATGTTACATTGGCCTGTGCTACTGATTCTGAAGGCTGCGGGCATATTAAATAAACAGCAAAGAAGGGCTGAGTTCTGATTGGACAAAAAAAAAGAAATTCACATAGAAATACGCAACAAAAAGAACAGAATGGATTATTGGGAGATTTAATAACATTTCATGGAGCAGATATTACAATTTAGGGCGTAAATGTAGGTCAGTGTTTCTGATTGTGTTTAGGCCAGCAGTGAGGGCCTTGCTGGCCTCTTCTCTTCTCTTCTCTTCTCTTCTCTTCTCTTCTACTTGCATGTTCACCCACAATGATTATTCAGCTGAGAGAACTGAGCAGTAGAGTAGACTCAAACAAATTTGTGACGTGTACGTACATTTTTTTATATTTCAACTCATGTATTGTTCTTAAATGGGTGACTGATGGTGTTATGGAACGACACAAAAGCCTTATTCACACTGATGAATCTCTGTCTTTCTCAAGGCATCTGATGTCAATGGAAGTGGCCCAACTACTCCCAGCTTTGGATCCTATTATGGCCCCTCACATGGTAAAATTCAGCCTTATTTTGGGGGCAGATGGATGGAAATACCATTCTACATTCAACAAAACTAACAAGATGAGCTGACAGCATTGGTGAAAGTTTTAATCCAGTAATAACATGGCAATTGTCACCCAGGAGGGCTTACCAATGGGGTTCAGCCTCCTTCCACAAGTGAGGAAAGACTCATCAAATTCTCAGGAATTGGCCCAGTGGATGAAACGGGGATGCCCATTGCCTCCAGATCCGTAAGAATAAAGAAACATTTTAAAAGACATCTCTCTTTTTATTTTCTTAGTTTTGCTTACAATCCCTCTATTGAGTAGCTCAAATATCTTTTTACCCTCCCGACCTCCTTTCTTTTTCTTCCACCAGAGTGTAAACAAGCCCAGAGACTGGTACAAGAGCATGTTCAAACAAATACATAAGAAGCCAGAAGGTATGATTGCTCTGCCTCCTTCTCTTCATACGCTCGCCATTGACAGAACAGGGACACACAATACATGTCATGGTGACACGTTTGATATTTTAATAATGATCATTGTAATTATTATGATCATTATCATTGCCCTCTGCATTTCTGGCACCATTAACAATCAATCCATCCATATTTGAGCCGCTTCTCCTCATGAGGGTCGCGGGCATGCTGGAGCCTATCCCAGCTGTCTACAAGCAGTCGGCAGGCTACGCCCTGAACTGGTTGTCAGCCAATCGCAGTGCCATTAACAAAACAATCAAGAAAAGATGAAGCAGAAGTTCTGCTCATATCACAAGCCACAACGGTGATGTCTTTGTCATGATTTTAGATAGGAACCAATGATGTCTGATCTTTTTTTTTTTTTTTTGAGCAGAGTGTGAGCAGGAGGAATCAGACAAGTGGTCGGCTAGATGTAAGTGTTTCTTCTTCTCCTAGGATTGGTCATTTGACTAGATTTTCTTCCTTAGCATTGGGGAAAATTATACATTATTTAATCAAGTCATTGTAACTTTTCAAAATATTTTTTTCATGCTTTTCGAAAACTTCCCTAAAAATTCTGATCTCGTCTTTCAGTCCGAGCTGGAGTGGATGTCTTTGTGGATGTTGCTCAACTTCCCATAGCTGATTTTATGTTGCAAGCTAGTTGAGGCTACCAATGTCTCAGCACCTCTGTTGGCTGCATCCAGCCAAATCGTGCACTTCACTTTCTTCAAAATTCAAGACGTTTTTAACAACGCAATCAATAATTCTTGAATCATTTAAATGATTATCATGCCCATCTGTAGCTTCTACTAAAATAAACATTGTTTTCAATGATTGTAACATTTTTCTTTCAATCATGTCATATATTTAAAAAAAACAAAAATAACAATTACATGTATTCTCAGGCAAGAGGGCCACTACAAGCACAGAGGATGAAGAAGCCAACCAATATCTCTTCAGGCTATCACCGCATGGAGCCTTGCCTGACTGGTAAGCTGATTCCCACTGACGCCACAAACAGCTGAGCATATTCTTGTATGCACTGGAGAGCATCGAGTGCACACATAATCATTGCCAATTATAAGCCTATCTGCATATTGTAACTGAATCCAGGGGCCCTACACTGTGGGACCTCTTTGAAGCAGACCAATTCTTAGCCTTTAAAAAAATAATTAAAATAGCCGCACAAAGCAGCGCAAGTCACAACCCAACCTCCGTTGAGCCAATTAATTTACAAGCAATTTCTGAATGGGTTTCTGTGGGATTCGAAATGTGGCCGCTTTCTCCGAATTCACTGTAACACGCCTCATGTTAAAGAAAGCCAACGATCGTGTCTGGACTAGGCGGTGGGGTGGGCTGCAAGTTGGGATTTGTTGTTCCAGCACTTACAATAAGGCAGTGATTAAGTTGCTGCCCATGGTGGTTGTGTGTTTGCACATCCACTTGGGTGTCATGTTTCAGGAGCCAAGATGTCAATGAGCTGTCAGTTGCAGGGAAGCAGAAGCCTCAACCCAAGAGCATATTTGACTTTGAGCCCGAAAAAGGTGTTTCTTCAGTAAGCCTTGGCCAGGTACAAAGTCTCACACGTTTAAAAATTGTTTCTGTAACCAGCTTACCACTTTGTACATTTTCTGCCACGTTCTTTCATGGTCTGGTACTGTTTTGGCGTTCTTGTCACAACAAGCTAATGAGTAACTTGTGGTTATCCAACAGATCTTTTCAAAAGCTGTTGTTCAGTTCCATATTCATGATCTTAGCATTTCCGCTCGGGTTTATATTTAGTGTTGTTCAGGATAAGTCTTTTCTACAAGGACCGCAGGGAATTTGTCCTCTTTAAAAGCAACAATCCTCCGAATTTAGTGCATGTAGAACCCTGTGTATGCATTCATGACTAGAATAAATATTTATTCACACACACATTCACATACACACTCCACAGGAGCTGAAGTGTCTTGTGATTTGTGTTGTGGTGTGAACCTTTTGAGGTGCAGCATAAGAGTGTCTCAGACAAACTGTGCACAGACCAATGTCGGGGGCTTTACAGTGACTTTATGGTCTGTGAATGGAATGAGAATGAAAGGAAGGCCTTGGCATACCATTTGGAAAGAAGTTGCTGCTTCCTGCCAGCAGAGATTTATTGTAACACGACAGTATTGGAAACAGAAGGAAATTGGACTTTCTTGTTAAACTGTATTGAGTTTGCAAGTGGGATTCAGTTATTTTCACTTGTTAAGGGAAAATGAATAGCAGTTTTATGAATCACAACATAAACTACTTTTAACAGCACCAAATGTGCGTTTATCTGTGTTACAGTCAGCACTAAGCAGTTTGTTTTTTTTTACATACAGTATGTATTATTGTTAAGTATATATTTTAAATAACGTGCTAAGATGGGCACCAACTCAAAGGTGACCCTCATGAGGACAAGCAGGTGGATGTGTAATAATTATATAACAGTACTCATGTTCTTGGTTAAAAGCAAATAACTGCTATTTCATGTTAATCTAGGATAGATTATAGGATATTGAGAATTACAGCCCCCCCGCCCATTTATTCATTCATTCATTTTCAATCTGTTAGACATTCATTATGAGGCTGTTTTATATATTGTAACTGCAAAATCAGTCTTTTGTTGTAACAAACTGTTACAACAAAAAAGAAAATGTAGGTGTTCACCGATAACAGTGAACATAATGACTTTTGCATACATATATAGTGGCTCTGTTTCCTTCCCCGAATGACTGGCATTATCAGCCATCAACTTGTCTGTAAGACATGTTGAACAACAAATGCACCATCACAAGATATCTATATTTACTTTATGCACTGTTGTCCACTTAGTTAAAAATGAAACTCATGCTCATACTTCTCTTTAATAACGGAAACCAGAAATGAAGCATAGCCTACTCAATTTGTGTGTGTGATATGTGCATGTAATGTTGCATTTCATTATCAACAATCACTTTTAAGTCAATGTTTTTTTCTGACCAAAGGGTTGCCGGTCGCCAAACAAACGGGCTGAGAAGTCAAAGTCTCCTTCAGTTGAGGTGAGCGATCTCGCTGTTTCATATTGCAAAAACAATTCCACAATGCCCAGTGCCAACTGTGACATCATTACCTGGGCTCAGGCCAGTCTATTCTCTGAACTGAGTCGCTTTGAGGCCGAGTTGGACTCGGATATCATGGGTCTGGAAAAGAGACTGTCCCAGAAGAAACAGCAGCGTCGAGGCTGGGGTGAGGTACTGAGCACCCCCCTCTGCCCCAAATCCTCCTTGATTGTCTCAGCTGAAGACTCCTTGTTAGTCCCCAGAACGCAGCCCAATCCCTCCCATCTCGACTGTATGAGCCTCACCGCTTGCTACTGTTAGCTGTGTTTCTTGTGTGTCCTGACCTGGATGACAACTAAAGAATCACCTCCCTGTCTTGCACGTTGACTCATCCGTCTAATCATCTGCCTGCAGCATCCCTCCCTCCCCCTCACGCTCCCACCTCAGCAAAGTTAAATATGCCAGCTGTACTTGCATAGAGCACCCAAATTCACTGTTCTACAAAGATTCTCTGGAAATGATCCTGCCTATGTGCCGATGTCTTGCCCTTCCTGTTTCTGAATGTTTTTGAAATCATGAGTGGACTTGGTGAGCCAAGGAGCATAGGACCCAGTTGATTTCTCACTCCCCCTGGGGAGTGGTCAGCACCACTGTGTTGCCTGCATGTGTTGTTCAAAGAATGAATTCCTCCAAGTTGGGAGACAGTGGAGGCCGAAGGGAGCAAACTTTGAAAAGTGTATTCTGCTTCCAGGGGACCAGGGATCCAGTGACTGCTGCAAGAGCTGGAAACACAAACTACAGGTCTGTAACCACTTGGAAAAAACATAGCCGATAAAACTACAATGACTTTATTTTTAAATCGTGGTTGTGACAAAAGGAGCATTGTACGATTCCAATCTCATTCATTTACTTTGCCATTCACTTTGTTTTTGTTATGCGTTTTTCAGTCAACGATGAAATCATCCAACATCTAACATTTCAAACTGTTTGGTTTGCTTTAGGAATTAATCATTAGCTAACAATTGAAGTTGTGGATATAGCCTGTGTTTTCATTTTTAATTATCCCCAGTCAACTTGTGACAAGGAGTGTAAATAAATTCCAGAGTAATGCAAAGTCCAGGATCAATAACCACATAACACAACAATAAACCACTTCACTTTGAGCTTTTTTTTTTCTCCCTGCCTGACTTGTCATGACAAAGTGATTACACTTCAAGTCCCCCCACCCCCTCAAAATAACCTCAGCAGGTTTAAGTACAGTACATTTACTCCTTCAGACAGCATTCCACATTTCTAACCGTGCGTGTAATGCATTCTTGGAAGATTCTCGCTGTTATTTGCTCAGTTGGTTTCACTGGGATTGACCTTTTAAGGCTTTTGGTTCAGTGGCATTTTTTCAAGAGTCTGTTGCTAAGGATCTGTGGAATTACAGGACAAAGTGGCAAAATGTAGTCTGCTTTTTCGGCATCCTGTCACACTGACATGTTTAGTTGCTGCTAACACGAAGCGCGTGCTACTGTTTGTTTTCAGAGTAATTCAGAACTACTGATATCTTCATTCAAATAAGTTTCTCAGTGCTTAAAAATGATTGAATGAAGATGCTTAATCTTAATGAAATAAGCAACATGCGTGACAAAGTAATTAAGCAGGAAACTGTGTTGCCCTTCTTCTTCCAATTCATGACAGTTTACAAAGCGGCAGAGGTTGCAAAAGTACTCACACTCTGTACTTACTATTTTTAGAATAGAAGTGTCAAGAAGACTCTCATAAAAGTAGAAGTCCTGAATTAAATTTTTATTTCAAAAAAAAAATAAATAAAATAAAAATACTGACGGAAATGTGCAAAAGTAAACATTTTTGTCATACTGTTGTTAGATTGAGGGTGGCCCGGTGGTCCGGTGGTTAGTGCGTCAACCTCTCAGTGCAGAGGTCATGGGCTTGATCCCGGCTCCGGCCTTCCTGTGTGGAGTTTGCATGTTCTCCCCGGCTGGGCCTGCGTGGGTTTTCTCCGGGTACTCCGGTTTCCTCCCACATTCTAAAAACATGCATGGCAGGCTGATTGAATACTCTAAATTGTTTTTAGGTGTGAGTGTGATAGTTGTTCGTCTCTGTGTGCCCTGCGATTGGCTGGCAACCGGTTCAGGGTGTCCCCCGCCTACTGCCCGAAGGTGGCCTGGATAGGCTCCAGCACCCCCTGCGACCCTTGTGAGGATAAAGCGGATGGGAAAATGGAGGGATGATGGATAGTCAGATTGACTGTCAAATATATACAATACCCATTTTGATTAATTTGCACGTCAACACAAAAACTCCTCTGCACATAGTACTGTGTCATTCTTTTATTAACTTTCTAGCACGGAGAAGAAAAATGACAATGCGCTATCATAACGTGTTCCCATAGCTTTGCTAACTGTCGAACCAAAAATTTTAGAGTAGCTCATGGTAACAACTGAAAAACATAAACCTAACCTGCATGTGTGTTTATTTTGTTTTAGATTAGACTGCATTTTTGAATGTCCGTAGCTTGCGGGTTTTAGGCTGTAACAAAACATTTGTCAGAATCGTTCTTGAAGCCGACGTCATCAAACAATTCTCGTACTGTAAATCAGGCCAATTGGGGGAGGGGATAGTGAAGTAATGTACAGACAACCTGAATATGTAGTAAAGTAGGAGCACCTTTGCAAAAGGTTACTTCATATTATTCAATTCTTTTCAGTCAATCATCTGAGCCTAAGCAGCCCATTCGTCACTCCGTTGGCCCCTCATCGGTCTTCGCTCCTTCATTTGGTAAACAAAGTTCTTTCATGTCAATCTGAACAAGATGTTTCAATGTTTAATGAGCTGTTGATGCAAATCCAATTTGCTATTTTTTTTTTTTTTTTTAATCCAGGTCTGTTGCTTAAAGCATCGCTTCACACCACACGACTGTACACTCTCAATGAGCTCTCTAGTGACTCACTAGAATCGCCCAGTAATTTAATATGTGGTCACGTTTGTATTCCATTGCGTCGTTTGCCTGCTGCTGAGGCTAATCAAGTGTTCATGGTGGTTTTGTAAAACCAAAACAAACAAAAAAAAAAGTGAAGCTGAACTGAATAGTGTATGAGTGTGGAGGGAGGAAACCTTGGAAAAGAGGAAGGAGAGCCGAAAATACATGTTGGAGATTAGCTTTATCCCATTTGTTTTCCTGTTTTAGTTTTATGAGATCAGCGTAATTATTTAGGTTCAGTATGTTGTTGAATTTTTGAAGATCCCACTTGTTCTTTTATTAGAATACTGTACAGGAAACGGAGGGCTTTTTAGGCTCCTCTAATTCAGCTGTATGATCACTTTGCTCGGTAGATCGACTTTCCGCTTCCAATGACACGATGGACCGTTCGCCTAAGAAAGAAGAAAAGAAGGTAGATCCTTATGAAAAGCATCATTAAATGCGACTGCTTCAACTTTTGTCATCTTGTTTACATTGAAATATTAAGCAGTTTTTTTTTTTTTTTTGCTTTCAGATGAAAGCGGCTCGGGCCAAATTCAATTTCCAGGCTCAATCGCCAAAGTGAGTCCCCACATTGATCTGATTTTTTTTTTTTAAGTATAAAATTAATAAAGCACAACTGCACATAGAATTATCAACTAAGTCGGACAAAAGTATTCGATTTTTAGGTCTGCCGTTCTCGACAATCGACATATTGGTGTTGTAACCTATTGGGGCTCTTGCTTCATCTTGAATTCATTTCCCACACAGGGAGCTCACGCTGCATAGGGGCGACATTGTTTACATCCACAGGCAAGTAGACGCCAACTGGTTTGAAGGAGAACATCACGGTCGAGCGGGCATCTTCCCCACCACATATGTCGAGGTAAAAAGAACGCCATTGTGGCTCTGACGTCATGCAGTTTTTCGGTTTGTCTTTTCATGTACTTGAGCTGAGCTTTTGACGTTTCCCGTCAGATTCTTCCTCCATCTGAGAAACCAACGCCTATGAAGCCTCCCAGTGTGCAGGTGCTGGACTATGGTGAAGCAGTAGCACTGTATAATTTCAACGCTGACCTTCCAGTTGAGCTTCCCTTTCGAAAGGTGAGGACTGTATTCGTACTTAATGTAAACATTGACCATGTTGCTGTGTTTAATCTAGCATTAGACAACAGCTTGTGTTTGTTTGACAAATTCTGATGGAAAAAAATGACCGAAAATCCACCGCTGCGCAAATTTCGACTGCACTTTGGCTAGACTTGCTTAGGGCCTGGGCTTCATTCATTGAAAGCTTAGAGACAGGGGTGCCCATTACGTCAATCGCGATCGGCCGGTAGATCGCGGACTGGTCCCAAGTCGATCGCGAGTGTAGAGGAGAAAAAAACCAAACCATTTGTGTGTCTTTGTGCATGTTAATAATCTAGTTTTTGTGTTAGTGTACACTGCACCCTAATCAGTCTCATTTTCACAAAAAGTATTAACAAAATAAAATAAAGCAGGTCAATCTTTAACCTACGGTGGCGCGTGACCTGCGTCACCGGAAGTTGTTAGTGCTCAGCAGTCTGCAATCGCAGCTTGTGATTAGAGCTGTTGCGCTATATCTTTTATCGGTATCATTATTCTCATTCAGAGTTGTTTCGTGTACAATTCACCAAGGTCAAGGGCAAAGATTAAGAATCTAGAGGGCAGAGGGAAGCAGTTTAAAACGGTACCTGTGAGCGACGGTAATTAACAGGCTGCAAAAGTGCGTCGCATGCCTCCGTGTCAGGCTTTTGCTCATCATGGCGTGCGTGTGCGAGCGCGTGTGCGGTAACTGGTTGATCGCATGAGGTTGGTTGATCGAAAAGTCGATCTTTGGTCCAAAAATTTGGGCACCCCTGGCTTCGAACAATAGTTTGTAACATTTCTATATAAATGAGTAGCTGCATTCAAGCACTTGTCAAACAAAGTGTAGAATATTTGCAGAAAAAGGGAATTAGCAACTTTCTGATTCACATTATTTTTCCTCTCAAATATTTTGTTGTCTCTGCAATGGTATTAACTTGAATGTGAAGTTTGTCAAGTTAAGCAAAGAATGCTTAATTTGTAACTGTGTTCATTCTGTACCTTAGGGGGAAGTAATAAATATAACACGATGTGTTGATGACAAGTGGCTGGAGGGGAGGATCTCAGGGACAAACCGGAGTGGCATCTTCCCTGCCAGCTACGTTCAGGTCAACAAAATGCCCCGCACCAAATACTCCACGGACGACTACTCAACAAGCCCCATGTCTCCTATGTCCCCTGGTCCCCAGAGTCCAGGCCGTCCGCTCTACTCACCTTGCCTGCAGTCGCCATTGTCCCCTTTCAGCCCCACATGCGTCAGCCCCAAACGAGAGCACTCCCCCCAGCATCCACCTTCACCCCTGTCTTACGGTGCAGCAGCACAGTCGCACTCGCCCGTTCAGACATCGCTATCTAAAGAATCTGCCAATCTTTGGCCTCACAATTCCTCCAAACCTGCTTCACCTGCCAACCACAACACTCTCAGCTCTGCATCACCATCTGCTTCTGTAGCGAGATCTGCACATAGCACAGTGAACGCTCTCGGACACAATGATTTCTCACAGGTCTGCCCTCACTGCCTCCTGTGGAAACTCACTCTATGCCCACATCTGCCAAGATGTGCTTTTCTTTACTTTTGCGTACTTGACGGGAGATATTCATTCTTTTCTCTCTAGGGTGCTCTCTCCAATCCCAGGGCCAACTCATTTCCACCTGGACAAGTGCCAAGCACTGCTGGCTCCACAGCAGTGCAACGTAAACCGTAATACAGTACACGACCTAATTTCACCATAATAAAAGAATGAAGTGTTGTAACGGTACTGAATTTGTGATTTCATGTCCATTCAGATATAAGGCCGTCTACAACTACAAACCACAGAATGTAGATGAATTAGAACTCAAGGAAGGCGACGTTGTCCAAGTCATGGAGAAATGCGACGATGGCTGGTTTGTAGGTGAGTAATTGACTATGAGCTTCTGACACAATACCCAAAATGCAAACTTCTTCAGAATGCAATCAATAAATGACGTGTCAGTGCTGCCGTCTAGAGGACAAAATGAAACATCGCCGAATTGACTTCAGTCACTAGTGCCAATGAGTCTTGGCTTTACTTTTTCTGTTGTATAATGCACATTTTCAATATGTATGCTGCAGGTACGTCAGAAAGGACTCACGCTTTTGGGACTTTCCCCGGGAATTATGTGACACCAGTTTGACTTTTTGTTTGATCACATTCACATGGATTCACATTCCAAGAGCTCAACAACCACCCTCATCACCTACCTTAAGACGGGACATGCATGTTCACCGCTTTTCCATGGCCAGAGAAGAGAAGCCCTCACTTCCCTGCATGAGTGTGTTGCACCGGCTTTGTACTTGCATATAAACCCAACTTAAGAAAGACTGGATGCTGAAGACATGCAAAGAACGAATGATTTTGTCCCACAATTATTTGCAGCCGCAGCAAATGTGTTTTTCTTTCCAGAACCAGGACTGTTCATTTGAACGTCCTGCATTCAGCCACCACTACGCCACCACAAACCACTGAAATAATTTTGTACGAATTTCCAATATTTTGCGGAATCGATGACTAATATCTCCAAACATTTTCTGTCTCAGATTATTTTTCAGATCTTTGAAGAAGTTTGAAGATGCAACATGACTCTCTCTCTCTAGATTCCCATAAGTTAGAAAGGGACAATTTGTGCCATTCGGTTTTTCTCCATCCACAAGGCTTTTCAGAAAAGCAAAAAATAAAATCTCTTAGCACATGCACTGATTTCTTCCTATTGATTGTGAATGTCTTGTCTAGTTTTTATTTCATATTTAGAATTCCATGGCCAGAGAAGAGAAGCCCTCACTTCCCTGCATGAGTGTGTTGCACCGGCTTTGTACTTGCATATAAACCCAACTTAAGAAAGACTGGATGCTGAAGACATGCAAAGAACGAATGATTTTGTCCCACAATTATTTGCAGCCGCAGCAAATGTGTTTTTCTTTCCAGAACCAGGACTGTTCATTTGAACGTCCTGCATTCAGCCACCACTACGCCACCACAAACCACTGAAATAATTTTGTACGAATTTCCAATATTTTGCGGAATCGATGACTAATATCTCCAAACATTTTCTGTCTCAGATTATTTTTCAGATCTTTGAAGAAGTTTGAAGATGCAACATGACTCTCTCTCTCTAGATTCCCATAAGTTAGAAAGGGACAATTTGTGCCATTCGGTTTTTCTCCATCCACAAGGCTTTTCAGAAAAGCAAAAAATAAAATCTCTTAGCACATGCACTGATTTCTTCCTATTGATTGTGAATGTCTTGTCTCTTTTTTATTTCATATTTAGAATAAAAAAAAAAACCAACATGACTTTTGTATGTGTTTGGAAGAAGTCTGTCTCGTTTAACAGACAGTTTTAAAGTTGTCTGTCTTGCCACTAAAAATTTACACCGCACATTATTTGCATGCTGTTAGCCGCTCCTTAATGTCTTTCCTGCTTTGAACAATATAAAAGCATCCTTTGTGGTGGTGGTAGAATTATGGGTAATCTTGACAGCCTTTTTTTTTAAAGAAATTTTCTGACATTGTCACTGTAAAATTAATCAAGTAATCTGAAGATCAATGTACAGAGTGTAAGCTTTTATTAAAAATTACAAAGTGTAATATATATTTGCTTAAGAACTATTTGCTTTTCCAATGTATGGTATAGCAGGTATGTTAGTTTTTTTAAAGCTATTAAAAAGGCTGAGTGTTGCAAAATTACTCATGAGTTCTTATACATTTTACTATACACACCCATTCCAAAGTAAGGAAAACAACACTTTTTGAAAACACATTTTCTTCAACACACACACACACAAACAAATTGTGATGAGAAATAAATTTGGAATTTGGTACCTAATTGGCAACAGTCATATATTCAATTCCATTTTTAATTTATGTAGCTCCAATTCACCACAGAACCCATTTCATGACACTTGTGTAGAGCAGATCCAGACCTTTACACATGAAGATAACAACTAAACCCAACATGAGAAAGCACTAGGCGATGGGGGCAAGGAAAACATCTTTCTCAAGTCTAGAATAGACTTAATGACACATTGTGGGGAAGCTGCCTGTTACCACTGATTCGGGTTTTCAGAGTGATAGAAGGACAATGGACAGCGATAATGATAGGAGGTGGGTTGCAACTGAAATAAGGAAGCAGTGTGTACTGTATTGATTGCATTAGCATTGATGATGTTATGGTAAAGAGCAGTTTTAATTGTATTAGTATTGTAAAATTAGTTGCATTAATTGTAGCAGGCATGTTGCGGCTGTGCATGCTCGTCTGTTTCGTGTTTCAGTTCTCTTTCTACCACTTGTTCTCAAACAGCGATCTGAATGGCAAGGTGCACAACAGGAGTTCGATCAATGAACATTTCCAAAGATGTCAACTTCTCACTTTCCGTGACTCTTCCGGTCTCTTTGTATCTCTGTTGCAACATGCTGATGACATTGTGACTAAGCTCAGTTGCCACTTTTTTTCTGAGAACATCCTGTTTGAAGCCTCGCAATGGCAAGTTATTGTTGTTTGTTATGAGTGGTCTTTATCTCATTATGTGAAAATTTGAGGACTGTTTAAAAAAACAAAACAAACTATTTTGTATTGAACCAGGAAATTTATCGGTGGATACATGAATCAAACACCTGTTTTGATTTTTGCCAATGCATAAAAGTACTAAAACACTGAACAGGTAGATAAGTGCATTGAAAAGTTTGGAGAGGGGCAAATCAAGTTCACTATAAAAGGTTACTGAAAGGTTGTGCAGTATTCCCCAACCTTTATTGTGCCAAAGAACCCATTTTACTGAAATAGTGATGATCTTGTGCCAATTTACTCACAAATTTACGGACTGTGAAATCTAGGACCACACAGCTGATGTACTCGCAGGAAGCCATGACATATTCTGTTGTATGAATGGCAGATGCATCCACAGGTTTATTATACTGTATTAACGACATCATATGTACTTAAAGGAAGACAAAGTAGCTGAGGCTCTTCAGTCGCTTTATTTCCCCGAACGGTAACAGGACACACAATTACTCAAGAGTTGCTATCGCCCACAACTCACAGCCAGTTTCTCCGCACATGAGTATTGACTCATCTAGCTCTGACAGTATGTCCACTATGCCCTTTCATCTGAGATATTCCTTTGTTCCTTTGTCAGTCATCATCAGAGACGTCATAGACACACTTATAACAAAGCAAATGAAGAGCACCAACTATTTACAAGGAGCGCTACAAGGCATGCTGGGAAGTACGCTGTCTCACAGTCACCAAAATCTCTTCCGTCATGTAATGGAGAATTATTGTGTCTGTCATTATATGGCGTTGACCTAAGGTTTATTTGTAATTGATACATTAATGATTTTCTGACAAATTAAATTGGATAATTGATGAAGAGCACCCTGGTCGTGAATCAATTGGTAGTACAATTGTAGATTCATCCTAAAATTACACCCAAATATCGCGAACCTTTTATGAGTCTTTTAAACTACACCGATAGAATTCTGAATAAAAAGTATGGATAAAAAAAAAAATACAAGCACAGTCTCTCACTTGAATACATTATTCTAAAACAATTGGTTCATAGAGGAAAAATCAGAAATATTTCATATGGCACTTGACAATGACCAATACGACTGTGTCATGATTATTCAATCATTTTTACTGGATGTGATGCAGTAAAAACAAATTTCCTTCCTTGAGAACGCTTCCCAAGCAAACCGCGCCTGTGAGCGTCGTATGCCAATCTTCCAATTAGATGACGTCCAGGAAGTGACTTAGCAAGGAAGCACGCGCGCGTTTCTCTTGTCCGTCAGCAGGTGGCGTAAGGTCGCTGAAAGCAGACGTGGCGGTTTTGTGGGCGAAATGGCTCAATTAACGTCACCGGGGCGACACCCTGGTCTCCTCCCGCCCCTGCGGTGTGACACGCCCCGGGTTGCTGCAGTTGACAAAGCCTTTATTTTGGTCGGAGCACATGGCAGTGAGAGCTCATCCCCGTTTGAGAGAACGCCGGGCGAGCAGCCACAGGTGGAGTTCGATTGACGCTTCCGAGTACTGTCTTGTACAACTTCCGTTACAGCTGCTCTTTACGCCAGCTTTACGCCTCCTAAATTCCTTTTGTCAAACAGACTTGCTTATTGACGCAAATAGACTTCAGGTGGAGACGACGACCCACGGCACTGAAACGCAGCACTTCATATAGGTGAGTAAACTTTTCCTGAACCTCCCCAACATTAAACACCATCGTTGGACCTGAAGTATTTATTACAACTTGCCATTCGCTTCATCTTTGATCGCAACGCGTTGTGTTCAGAATGTTTGCTGTCATTGTTAATCTTCAAGTGTTGACTCAGCTCATGAAGGAGGGTGTCATTTTACAGAATATTGACACGAGACATGACGATTTGTGAACAAGGAAGTCTTCTTGCGTAAATGGCTTCAATTTATTGGAATAATAAAACACCTCTGCCCCCGCAAGGTGCACCAGCCTCCACTTGTCGAGCTTCCAAAGATGAGTACCGAGGCTACCTGTGCACACTAGGCGGTCAAAATGATTTGTGGAGGGCCTGGAGTTTGGACCAGGTGCTGGATTTATATATGGCAGTATTTGACACTTTCACCACTTAACTGCGACATTGTCTCCTCACCCTATAATACTGGTGGTGAGAGCTCTCAAATAGCAGGCTTCTTCCTGCTTCTCTTTCTCTTTCATGACAAAAAAAAAGTGTCTAGACATGACTGCACCTCAGCAGCTCAGGTTTGGGAATTAACAATCCTGGTGTTACTTTGCCACTGGTGAATAATCACTCTCCAAAACTGCAAAAAAGAGACAGGGTGTTGTGGCTTTTATCTGGGTGGAACTTACATTCTATCAGGAAGTCAGTTTTATCAGTACATATTTGAGTGATCAAAGTTTCTTCCTGTCTCTCGGTGTTTTTTTTTTTTTCTTGCACGTCACATGTTTTTTCCCAGAAACAACACATCGGTGGTAATGCCAATGTCAAATATGTTTCCACCGCTTCAAAGAGCTTTTTACCCACCCAGCATCCAACATGACTGAATGGACCGAGTGTCCCCTTTGCTGCGAGATCATTCGAGAGGTTTCATGTATTGAACAAAGTGAGATGGGATGGTATGTGCAGAGATTGCTGAACAGTTCAGTGCAGCGCATTTGCTGCGCGAAGAGTGGAAACACAGGGGAAGTAGGGGCAAATCAGTGGAGCCAAGGCGTGTCATTTTCTGATTAAAACTAGATTGGTAGGAGAGCTCCAGGCCAAACGATAATTGTAATATTGTGGCATCTTGTAGCATGCTTTCCCTGTAGAAGGGCGTAGCCCGCACAATTCACAGGTATGTCACTGACTGTGATTACTCTGGATAACACATGAGCCATAGTATAAACATGTGACAAACACCTCACTCAACACCCCCTCAGACTTGATTTGTTATTGTTTGATATTTTCCGATCTCCCTGGCGACTGCAGCTAAATATGACCAAAGGGGTGTGATGAATGAATAAAATGAACGTTATTTCACACAATCCAGGGAGAGGCTTGTGGTTGCATTCCAATTGTTTTATTCAGTGGGTGTGTAGTTGTCGGTAGGTTTCGACCTGTCGGAGCGCAGCGCGCCACACTGCACCGCTGTCAAAGCCCGGGCGGGCCTCTCAGTTGAGTATGAAGCATCTGTTATGTTAATCAGCCATGCTTTTGGGGGGTTATTCTGACCCAGTGGATTTTTGTGCAAACATAAAGACAAACACCCTCATTCAGGGAAAAGGTGTAAGTGTTGATGTACATGTCTGTGTTTTGGCTGCCTTGCATTTAAATGTGCAAAGTATATTATACAGATGTCTGTCTGCCCAGTCACTCAAAAACTCTCGGCGTGTCTACTTTCCTCAGTATCAACCTGCAACATTTTTGTGGTGTACAGTTCATCTTGTAGTGTTTATAACAAATAACTTTCTTATTTTCCAAATTAGGTTATTTGATTGCATTTGAGTTCTTTGAAAGGGGGTGGGGGGGAGATTACACCAAGATGAGACCGGCTTCGTGAAGAGACACAGCGCAGGGCTCCTACGAATTGCACAGCTACATTCAGCCTAATGGAGAATCTGTTAACACCAGCTCACTTATTTATTGCTAGTATTTTGGGGGGGACAGTTTACAGACACACGTTTGGTCACTGTAAATGTGTGAGATACAAATCAAAGTTAATGACCCTGAAGAATGCAGTTTTTATTATGCCTACCCTTCTTGGCCATTGCATACTCATCTACTGACTTGTGGTAGCAAGTTTCACTCACTCTGCACCCATTACACGTTCCACCAAATGCGAGTTAAGTGTTGTTTCTGTTGGCACGAGCCAAAATGACTTCCAAGTATTTCCTATCAAGAGTCAAATCTTAATTTTCAGCCTCCTCCATTTTTCTATCTGCCGTGAAATAGTTGACTCCAAGCAATGCGTGTAGGCTAACGGATCGAAATTTGTGATTTTATATGAACAGACTGCTCTCAAATTCAGCATTGTCACCAAGATGCAAATTTTTTTTTGCAAGACAAAAGTTGTATTTGTCGAACCCTGAAGGCTCTGCATGTTGGAGCAGCAACTTGAAATTTTGCATTGGCCCGCTGGTCTCCCTTACACCTCCTTCTCATGTTTTACCTTGAAGGGAAAAGCCCTCATAATTGTGTCAGAACAAATTTACACATAGCAAGTGTGAATTCATTTGACTGAAATTCTACTTCTTTGCAAGTGAGAATGTGCCCGCGAAATAAATAGAGCAAAGTGACGACCTGTGCAGCATCTATTTGCTCATGTTCTTTACACACCGTAGCAACGTAATAGTTCAACATCTGTGCGAAATAAATAATACCTAATGGAAAATACTTTAATCATATACTGTATCTAACATAGAGGAGCACGTTGGTGGACTGCTTAGTACGTCCACCTCACAGTGCAGAGGTCCAAGGTTCGACTCTGTGCTCTAACCTTGTGTGGAGTTTGCATGTTCTCCCTGCGCCTGTGTGGCTTTTCTCCGGGTACTCCGGTTTCCTCCGACGTTCCGAAAAACACGCGTGGTAGGTTAATGCATCACTCTAAATTGTCCCTAGGTGTGATTGTGAGTGCACCCAGTTCAGGGTGTACCCCGCTTACTGTCCAAAGACAGCTGGGATAGACTCCAGCATGCCAGCGACCTTTGTGAGTTCAAATTCAAGTCAACTTTATTGTCAAATGTGCTCTATGTTCAACATACAGCACAGATGACATTTCTTTCCTCTCAACCACAGGATAGAGAGGAGCCGCTGCGGGTACCCGCGCCGTCATCAACAGAACAGTTAACATAAAATGACAAAATAATACAACAAAACACATAAGACACAGACAGTCGTGCAATCTTAACCACTTTTCTGCATACACTTTGTTGTTTGAAGCAGTTATAAATGAAAGAGGGTAGAATCAAAGAGGAACATGACTAGATAATGGTCATAATGAATTCATTTATATGACTGTCGATCGATGCATGTGAATTTGGAGGTTTAAGAACAGCTATTTTGGCCTTGAAGTTCTTCAAAACAGCCGCATCTTTCTACCCCATTTGCATCGTCCACAGTGCGGCTCAGCTGATGCTGAACAGTGAGCCAAGTGATGATTTCATGACAAGAATTCCTCCTATTGTTTGAATGTGTTGTATTGTGTCTAAAGTGGTGTGGCAGCAAAAGCTAGAGGTCACCAGAACACAAGTCACCTTTTATGGAGATGCCTTTTGTATGACTGAACCAATAGTGTGAGAGAGCCGGATAAATCCAACAGTCCAGCACTTTGCCACCTGCAAGTGCAACTTGAACCTGATCAGTGGCCAGTTCCCCTCAGTGCAGTCATGGGTTTGTGTTTTTTCCTTCTCTCCTGTGTAACAGCTCTTAATTTGAGAACATGAACCAATTGTTTTTTTTTACAACGCCACTAAACCACCAAAATATGGTTATAAAACTGGAATACATATTTTCCCACAGAAAGAGGGGTGGGGGGATTTGATTCCCCCTAAAATCACAAAACAGAAAATAATTATTGAATTTAAAAAAAAAAGTGGTGCATAGCCTTGATTTCGGGGCTCCGCCTTTTTTAGAGGAAACGTGTTTAAATCAAGGGGCCACTCGGAGTGTAGCCTGCTGCCAGTTGCCCATCACTGCTCCAAGCTTTTTATGATTGATATTTCCCCCACATCCCAGATTCTCTGCAGCTTTAAATTATTAGCTTTAAATTATACACTATTCATCTTCTGAAGCTTTAATAGTATTTATGTATGACATGTCTGTAATTATTGGCTTTCTTTTTGTTCCTGGAGGTCCTGGGTAAAAATAATTCTTTATTATCTAACACATGGTTAACATGTATGTATTACTACGGCTCTATTGCTGTGGATCACTCTGAATGTTAATTTGTGACATGCTTCTGTAGTAATTGGTTTATGCTTTTGTAGGTCCCGTCTACAAATTGTAAATATACAATAATTGCCATTATTTGACATCAAGACAAAAGCGCAACTCTTTTTAAGCTAAAATACACTGTGTGTCTTTTCACAATTTAAAACAGTTCCAATGTGTCTATGATGTCCGTTTGGGTGCAGCAAATGCGGCAAGGTTTTACTTGGCCCTCGTGATATTTTTGTACTGCTTCAATAGTTATGCATACTAAGTACAATTTTATGAAAACTGAAATACTGTAGATCAACTGGGTACACATTTAGCTGTAATGTTGGGCCAAGATGGCTGTATAAATTAAAAACTATTGAAGTGCATTATGTTTTTGCTTGGCAAAACTTGATTTTTTGCAGAGTTGTGCCTATCCACAAACTTTGGCATATTGGTAAACTGTATATGATAAGTTAAAAAAAACCCAACTGTGGCATGCTTTCTTCAAAATACCACAGGGATTAAGAATTTGAAATACAGTGATCCCTCGCTTATCGCGGTGAATGGGGACCAGAACCCCCTGTGAAGTAGGTAATCCCCCGATGGATGTACAGGTATATCTACATGTGTATGAGTATATATAAAATTTATAAGGCCAAATTTAATGGTTTACATGCATGTAGAAGTAAATGTTTGTAGTAATTAACATTACTTAATGCTCTCTCTCTCTCTCTCTCTCTCTCTCTCTCTCTATGTATATATACACATATGTATATG
>NW_017805783.1:3606298-3633958 GCF_001891065.2 Hippocampus comes | reverse complement strand
GTTCCCCCCCCCCCATGGATGTACAGGTATATGTACATGTGTATGAGAATATATAATATTTATAAGGCCAAATTTAATGATATACATGCATGTAGAAGTAAATGTTTGTAATAATTAACATGACTTATGTAGATGTATAAGTTAGGTTAGTGTATAAATCACAAAATACAGTAAACATAAACATGAAACATACATGTAGTACTGTATATGTTGCTCGATGTGACTCGCTGTTGTTTTGCTGACTTTCACTGCCTCTCACGGACTTTTTGTGGCATTTTCGCGATGTAAAAAATTCTTTTTTGGATGAATATTTTTGAAAAATCCGCGATGCACTGAATCCGCAATATGTGAATCGCGAAGTAGTGAGGGATCACTGTATTTTTATTCTGCATATTTATTGCCATGATAAAATCAGCTCGTTTTAGGGGCGAATTTTTCTTATGGAGTGAACCTGCCCCCGTGTACTGAAGGGCCAAGGGCTTTTTGTTAGAATGACTACCAATGACCAGCACAGACCATTTGTTGGCTATCCTGTACTTCTGGTCCCAGCTGTTTGCTTCTACTTGCGGAAGCAGAGCGTAGAATGTGGGATAAAATCATTTTAACAGTGCATCGACACATGAACAAACACAAATGAGAGTGCCGACCATTAATCTTTGTGTGACCAGTGGCTAATGGAACAATTTCCTCACCTGAACACGCACCATGCACACTAAAAGTGAGTGCCCATAAGACATTCCATTGCGTTATCACATGCAGCATTTCATCACCGAGCCACCTAATTACACTGGTGAGCGATGCGGTGAATGACATCGCCAAATACAAAAGTTAACCACCGTGTGAAAATGGCTCGTTCTTTCACATTGGCACGCCGTCCAGCAGACCTGCCAAGGCTAAGAGAGTCAGTGAGGAGGTAATTCCAATAAATTAATTGGCACCACTGCTTCATAACAGTGCGGCCACATCTAATGTTCAGAAAGAGACAGGTAACTTCAGGTATCCTTCGTTATTTGATTCCATACAAGATGGTTGTGCGTACACTCCAGATACACAACTCTTTGTTTACAAGATGCCAAAAGTCTCTGTGTGTCCAAATAATGTGAGCGTCATGAGCAAAAAGCAGAGTTTAACTGTGTCATATTGTACATTTTGCATAACTCAGTCAACCACATGTGATTTCTGCTACGCAAGCCCTGGCCCATAAAATGTGCAGCTCATAGCGCTACTGTAGCCCATAGCATAGAAGCACGCTCCAGTGCTTTAACAACATGCGTTTATTTTCCTTGGCTCAAGTGTCCATTTAGATTTATTGAAACGATTTGCCTTTGCAAATTCTTGAATAATGTTAGTCATGTGTTCCTAGTTCACCTCCAGATTCCTCCCATTCCTGTTTGATTTGGTTATGCAGTTCATGTCAAAAGGATTTAGTCCAGTGGAGGTGAACGGCAGATTCCAATGTTCAGTGTCTGCACTTGATGAGTCTAATGTAAAGCAATGACAGCAAATGTTCAAGTTAAAAAAAAAAGGTTTGGTACACATACACCAATGCCTTTTAATTGACAGCCTTTTGTTTTGATTTCAGGTTCTCAAGAGTGTGTGGCAGACTGATCAATGGCACTGACTGTGAACTTGATTGGTCCATCGCCATGGGGCTTCAGAATAGTTGGAGGAAGGGACTTCAAAAAGGCCATAACTGTATCTAAGGTATTTGTCGAGCCTCGCGCTGCCGCTGAACCTCTTCTCGCCTTATCAAACCATATCCTCTGTTTTTTGTCAAAACACAGACTGTAATGGCATGCCATGCAAAGTCAATTTCCTCCTCACGACGTCCCTTTTCTTGTCTTTGTTTGAATTCACAGGCTGTCTCTTACCTATTTCCTTGCAAGGCAAAACCATTAGAATAGAATGGAAGTAGATTACATTAGAAGGAAGCCACTGATTACAGTTACAGTGGAAGTTGAGGTGGGAGGTTAGTTGCTGCTGGTCTGGAGTGCACAGTTAAATGTGTTTGGATACGGATATGCGTTTCTCTCAGTGATAACATGCATGTACCACACGTACCAGTAATTCACATAAGCTTACTGTTTTGCAGACCAGATTTTTTGTTTTTGCAGTGTCGAATATGTCTGCATGCAGGAGACGTACAGCTCTGCTCACTTAGCATCCCGCTGCCACATCATTGCATTTCCCTACAATCCCCAGCAAGCTCTTCAGCACACAGAGTATAAATTAGGTAGAAACCTGTGACAGTTTCAATCTCCCTTGACTTATAAAACATGTATCATTTCCCCTCTTGAAAAGGTTTGCGTGGCTGTGCACAAATATTGGGCTCTCGGTTGGATTTTGTTACCGCTGCCCAGTCAACAACACCAGTGTGTTTCCTAGTCGCAAATATCAAACGCCCTTTCTGAAGTCTCGCCAAATTCAGCTGTAAGAGGGATAAGCTCTTCATTGAAACCGATTGGCATTGTCCAGTTTGACGGACAGCCAGTCTGACCACTGCTGTTGAGAAGCCGTCTGGCTGATAAGATGAACCTGCTGGCACTTGACACT
Organism: Hippocampus comes; assembly: GCF_001891065.2. Classification (NCBI taxonomy): domain Eukaryota; kingdom Metazoa; phylum Chordata; class Actinopteri; order Syngnathiformes; family Syngnathidae; genus Hippocampus; species Hippocampus comes. The sequence goes on along the minus strand of NW_017805783.1, from coordinate 3,631,405 downwards.
GACATGGATTCAGTATTTCATTCAAGTTGCCTGAATAATAGTGATTTCTTGTTTTGCTTGGGCAAAGACTTGATTGACAATAATTTATCGGACTGCACGTAGTTAATCCAGGCATGTGAATCACCGCAGCAACACTTAATTGCCTGTTGAAGGGCCACAGGCATGGCCTCTTTGCCCTCTTACTTGGCCAAAGTGACTGGCATTCTCTGTGCAGACATTTTTTATCTGGAGACTGAAACCTTTTGTAGTGTTTTGCATTCTTTGTTCACTTATCTTCCCTCTCTCACTTTTCTTTTTTTTTTTTTTTTTTAACATTTTACTGAAAATGTCAGGCCACAAATTTTACAATCAAGCCCTTGATCTCAGCCTTTGTGTATAAGTCTTGTGTGAGGCTTGAAAACGGTTGCTCCCATTAAAGTGGAATTTCCACTGATGTGGCGGTGTGTGACATTGGCTTTGATGTATAGGGAGTGCACAGTAATTGCAAAGGTCAAACCATCAAGTCTGTCACACTAAGGACTTCTCCCAAAGGACGTCTATCAATCGTTCCACTGTTGATTGAAGTTCCACTTTTTTCTGCATGTTAATAGCTGTGTCAACTGCGTCTTCCTGACAGTTGGTATAATAGACTGCTGGCTTAGAAGCATGACACAGCCGAGAGATAAACCGGTCGCGTTAAACTTAGTAATTCTTCTCCCCCGCCCCCAATGTGTCATTGGTTGTCTTCTGTTAGTTTAGTAAGTACACCAATGACACATTGTGGAAACAACTTAACTTTGTCTTCTGTCAGTTACGCATTTGCTAATGCTCGATCCCTCTTATTGACAAGTTGTCAGCACAGCCACTTGTTAAACAATTAGGGGTTAGATTAGGGCCTCTATTTTAAATTCATTTTTTTTTTCTTCAACAGGTCAACGGAGGTAGTAAAGCAGAGCAAGCAGCTCTCAAACCAGGTGATGTCATCTTGGCCATCAATGGGGAAAATACTGCTGACATGCTAAATGCAGAAGCCCAGAACAAAATCAAGAACTCCAAGACCCATCTGCAGCTGATGGTGGAGAGGTATGCACCATGAATCAAAACATTATGATCTTCACATTCTTGCGGCTGTTTTTAGCATTTAAACTACACAGATAATGTGTACGCAGATGGTTTTTTTTTTCAGTTCATACGCCTCCCTCATTTAATGCCAAGATTGCAGTCAGTCCTTCCACTGTTTTGTGTTTTAGTCATCATTTAAACACTGCACAAACAAAACAAGTGATTGCCATCAGAGGAAATACCAGTTTGAATTGGAGCCACATTGTTGTTTTCCCTGGTTCTCCAACAAACGTGTTTGGAACCCCAAAGGGGTTTTCTTTCAGTCTGGCCTGCGCGCTTGGCTGCAAATTTAATAGAGGGCCTTCCCTTTATTCCATTTCTTTTCACTGTTTCCCCCAATCCTTCTTCAACATTGTCTTGCCTTCTTATGGGTTTCAGCCAGACCTTAGAAAGCTCTCACACACGTACAGTACTTTCACGTTATCTCCTGAGGTGTCCAATGTCTGTGTGTGTATTGCTGATCTTGTGTCTCCCGCTGAACTAGAAGGACACTGCCACTGTCTGTGGTTGTGTATTGCACATACATTAAACCGCGGTGCTACAAAAAAGAGGTTTGTAGCACTGCAGCACACATTTTTCATGTTTACATTTTGTTCTTGGTTTAGTTGGAAGCACGCTCTTTTCCAACTGAACATGTGGCCTGCAGCATTGGCACTTTGAACAATCATCACTCAAACTTGTTTCCCGAAACTGAAAAGGGGCTTTGTTTCTTGCAACCATGTGCATGTACAGTGTGTTTGGAGGTGTTTGTATTGAGGTGCATAACCATTTGAAGTCATCTATTTAGCATGTTGTGCTATTGAAGTTCTTTGTTACAACCTTTGAAATGTAAAAGTCACAGTGCGTTGTGACCTCACTTGGGTCACAACTAGTATAAGCAGGAACACGTTCATTGGGTTTCCGTGCAACTTACATCTCTGCCATTCTTTGAGTCATTTTATAGTCTGGCTGAACTGCACCTGAATAACTTCCAGGCGTGGAACTGAGGTGGAATGTTAAAAATGCCCAACTATTTTAGCCACAGAATCCGTGACACTGCTGTCTGATCGGTGAGATCACGGTTGACAGCAACATAGCAGGCGAGTGAGGCGTGTTCATTTGAAATGGGTGTTTTTCGTTGCCCGTAGAACACCATAGCTCAACACAACTCTCTGGAAGGTGCCATCAAATGGACTGATTCTTGATTTCATCCAGTCAGAATACCAGTATGTTTAATACTGTGTATTATGTTTTTTTTGGAAGACTTCCAAGCAAATATCAGCGCTAGCCGATTTAAATGCTGGAGGGAGGGCCACAATTTTTCATCAGTACTATTGGGCGATGGGGGGCACAGGACCACACACTTTGTCACAAGTTGTATGACAAAAATGTCACTATAAATGTAGAAAAAAAAATGTGTGCATATGTTCAAAATACATGCTTGTTATATATTTTAACCACATACTATGATCTAGTTAGTGTAGAATTGTTTCCCCTTCATTCAATCCTGAGCAATTAATATTTCAGTTTATGAGAGCGAGGACATCTTCTGTACACGTCTGAGGACTCTGCCTTAGGCAGGTCCCCTTAATGACACCACCGAGGGACTTGAATTAGTAAGTGCTGCTTTATTTTGATCAAATCCAATGATGGAAAGAGACACTCAGCATTTTTTGTATTTGACACATTTATCTTTGTCATGGAGAGGTCGGTGCTCATAGACTCAACACTGATGTAATCATTAACCTGCAATACATGGTATTGTCTGTTGGCCACCACTTGTCCCGTCACTGACAAAGATAGAGGCCAAGGGGGAAAAAGTAAATAATTCTCTGGCATCCGGCTCCCATTTCAAAGCAGTTTTTCTAATGTCCTCTGGAGAAGTAATGTTTTTCAGCTTCTATACTTGCTCCTTTTCTTGTCATCCCTTCCCTACACACAGAATAGCGATGAGAGTTGGTGTGTTTCTGCGTGATTTACCACAGGCATTCAAGCTTTCCTGTTCGCCTCATTACAGTACCTCAGGCTTGACCGAGAGCCAGTCATCCTCCAGGCCTGCAGCTAGGGGGGCACTGTGTGTTTGAATTGGCCACCGAGCTGCCCATTCCCGCCCCCCTCAAAATTTAATCATCAAATTGCTTGCAGAACGTGTTTTTATTTAAAGCAAAAGGGACTGCAGTAGTTGGAAAGAGGCGAGCTGTCAGAGGAATATTTTTGAAAGAGACACGCAGTCTCATGCCAACGGACATGCTTGAACATTATCCAAAGCAGTCCAAACATTTTCCATAGTGTCATTCTAAACGATATTCCAGTCGGTAAAAATGTAATATGAACTTACACCCTGTATTATTTTACTTGTTTTTATTCGGCAGTAATTGTTTTAACATCATTGTTCTTAAAAGCTGTCGGATTGAAAATACATTTTGAAGCTAACTTTAAATCCTACATAATCAAGTGCCGATCTTCGATTGATACCTGTGGATTTCTGTCTCTCTAGGCGTGCACTGTCCAATCCAAAACAGACAAATGGTGTCGGCACCCCTGAACAGCTCACTGGGCACTTTCAGGTCAGATTTATTATTTTGTTTCTATCATCTGTCTGCTTGAAAGCTATACTCTGATGCCCAACGCAATCTGTAAAATCACATTTATTCACAAATCAGTTTTGTTTGGGGTTTTTTGGGAAAATTTACTTTTTCATGTCATCAAAATGAGTGATTGATTTTGTTGAACTGATTTTTGTCCTGATTTTTGGTCATAAAAAGCACTGTTTTGATGTCCTTGTGGGTGCAAAGCAACTGTGAAATCAAAATGCAACAAATTCAATGACAGAATATTAATCCAATGCTTACGTACTGTCCCTCAATGCTGTGATTTGTAGGAAGCAGTAATAGTAAGTCGAGACGAAAACCAGAACTATCGAGAGTACAGCATATCCAGCCCTGCATCACTGTCACCTGTGCCGTATTCACAACCTCCTGACAGTCCTGACTGCAAGAAAGAGACATTGACAACCACCACCAACAAGAGGTAAAAGCTTCCCTGAATTTTTGTGTCTGAGTCTTATCATTTACTTGTACTGTATCAGATACCCTAAAATCATAGTCAGACAAATGTGAATGTGCCCTTTATGAAAATATGCTTAATGCGACTGTGATTTCCAGGCTAGCAGCTTCCCTATGAATTCCATCCATCCATTTTCTAATCCATATATGGAGCCTATCCCAGCTGCAGCTCGGACACTAGGCTCGGGATACCCTCCACTGGTTGCCAGCCAATTTCCCATGATTTGAGCGGAAGAATGAAAAGGCAGGAGTGCCACAAATTAAGAGTTAATTCCGAAAGATTTAAATACTCACTAAAGGTGCTACGGTTTACTGACAGCTAATCGATTATCAAATTGATTTTGACAATCGATGGGTACACGTTTTTAAAAATAAAATAAATAATAGTCAAGATGCTCGGAATTTCAGATGCTCACCAGTAAATATCAGATTTCTATAGTCCTCCTTGAAAACAGACCGATTCTTTGTGTTTAATTAAAAGTAAACATTTTTTTGACTAGATGGCGGAAATCAGTCATGGAATCATGATTAATTTGTGTGTGGCAATTTCTATGCTGTAAATTTGGAAAAAAAAAAAGTTTTTGGAATCAGGGGTTGGAAGTTTACTGAATAGTGGGTATGAGTGTGAGCGCGGATAGTTGTTCTTCTCTGTGTGCCCTGCGATTGGCTGGCAACCGGTTCGGGGTGTCCCCTGCCGACTGCCCAAAGACAGCTGGGATAGGCCACGGCACGCCCCGCGACCCTTGTGAGGATAAAGCGGATCAGAAACTGGATGGATTACTGAATAGTGTTGATATTGCCTTTGAATGTTATGTAATTGAAATGACTTCATCGTCAAGCCCTCAGACGTTCTCGGGAAAAAGAAATAGTGAAAGTGAAACGTTTTATTTTGACTAGAAACTGTATGAAATTATGAATTAGTAGTTTCATTAATCATTGACATTTGCATACGTAGGTTAACGCCTTTTTCGGTGTTCATCTATTAGTGTTTCGTGGACTCCTTCTCCAATGTCACAAATATTTTAATCAGTTATTACAGAGAAATCTGGAAATTGGGGTCTGCATTTTTAAACCTTACCTGTGTAGGGTCCCTGGAGTTCAGAGGAGTTGAACAAATCACATTTTATCTCTGCTAATTCATAATTCTTTCTAATGTACAATGATAATTGATCATGGTAAAAAATTAGGAGCGATTCTAGTTGCATCTTCCTGAAAGAACGTTGTTAGGCCATCTGTTTAAAGCTCCTTTAGCTGTATTCATCTGGCGCTAGTTGATGCTTTGTGAAAAGTGTTCTGTTTGACAAGTTGAATAGGATTAAAAGTGGACAAAGTGCTCCCGTGACGCTGCAGCATCCAGTGTCAATAGGTGTGAGAATAACAAAGTGGAGCCACAAGCTTATACTGTAGTAACAAAGGATATGCATAGGATATCACATTCCTCCATTTGCAGTCACTTTAACAAAAGCAGAATGTGGAACGTTCACCACACTTATTGTATGCTGGCCATTTGTGCACTCTGCACGTCATCTTTACAGGCCACAGGTCAAATGTTTGGCTTCAGTGAGTTGTTTGGCCCTTCATTTAAAAAAATGCATTTACTTTTATCATATTTAATTATTAGTCTTTTCTGCAATGTTTGAAGTGCCCATGAGTATAAATGCATGAGAAAAAAATTATTCTGGTTGCGATTTTGGATGATATTATTACACTTTGTTTACGTTATTACGGGACTGCATACGTGAGGCATTGCACTGCGAATGCGATTGCTAGTAACATTGAATCCATAATCAACGCATTCACAGTCATTTGCAAAATTTGATCCCAAAGTAAAAAAAAAAAATTGTACACCCAGAAGAGTCGTAACATGATCTATTGTGCATATTTCTGCCCCAATACACAAGCATCACTTACTACTTGCTTTCCTTGTTGTAGTGTCCAGCTGCGCTCATGGTCCCCAGAGGAGAAGAATTACAGACTGTCCAGGCCACTTTCGCAGGTTGGTTTCTGTCAACATTTTGTGTTCCTTTTGAAGTATTCTATGTGGTTTCTGCATCTGCCTCCTGCCCAAAATGTTCCTGGTTTGAATTTTTGCTCAGGCCTTTGTTTGGAGTTCACTCCGTGCTTGCGTGAGTTTTCTCGAGGTACGCCAGCTTCCTCATACATTCCAGACATGTATGTTTGTCTACCGTATATGTGCTCGGCGAATGACTCACTGCTAATTCAGGATGTACCCCGCCTCGCACAAATTCAGCTGGGACAGGCACTAGTTCACCCCTAACCCTGAACAGGATAACTGTTAGAAAATGTACGGATGACTGGATGGTTTGATCCAAAACTTACTGTTTCATCGGCATGATATGAGTGAAACGTTGAGGTTCGTCCCGATCTGTAGCCTGATGCTGCGGTACAAGTTTGTACAGTACAGTGTGCTGGACATGCCTCTACTGTATTCTTGTTGTGATCATAAAGTCTACATCTGTTTTGTATCAACAGATTTGCCCATTCTAGAAGTGAATGACGTTTTACTTTTTCATCTTTAACTCAAGCACATTGTGCGTGTGATACTAGACTGTCAATGGGTTGCATGAGGACTTTATTGGAACAAGATACAAAAAAAAGTTTAAACATTTTTATAGCAGGACGTGTGCAAACAAGAAACATCACTCTTATTGAAATATTTCACAGTCAAGCTAGACAGCAGTTCGAAAATATTTGTGATAAAATCACTGACCATAACTTTGGGTCATTGCTAAACAGTCAAATACTAAAAAGGGGAGGCTTGTGGTTATCATGTGAATGCCGCCAATGCTTATTTACAGTTCCAGCAACAAAACTAAAACGAGGGTGACTCGGGCATCTGCAGAGCCTTTCGTGAGCTTAAGAGAGAACATGTTGTGGGAAAGTTCATTGTGAATTATTTCAGCTATGTGTGCACGCTTGGCTTCACTAAAGACTGAACATGTGAGATGACAGAGCAGGAAAAACATACAAGACCCCTTGTAATGGCAGAAGGAATTCCAGACCTTTTTATAACTCTTGTGGACACTTCATAAACTTAGATAAATATGCAGAGGTTTGAACTTCAAAACATGTGAGTGTTCCCTCTAGGAGGCTGCAGGCGAAAGGTTCATCTAAAAAATGTGTTCTGGAGTTTGGGATGCTTTGTTTTTGACAAATTAAATGAGATCCTGATGCACTAGCCACTTTCACACTGCCAGTTACCACATCGAGGAGTAGAGCTGGCATTTATTTGCTCTTGCCTTTCTAAGAGAGCTTGCTAAAGTGCGTGTCACAACAGTCGGCTAGGTGACAGTAAGATAACTAGGTGTGTCGTCACGTCAGCATGACAGTGACGATTGCTTTTAACACACAGGGGCGTGGGCAGTGACTCAGTCGGCTGGTCAAATTACCACTCTCGACCCAAACCACTAATCCCGCATTAAAATGTTTTACACACAGGACAGAAAGTGGTGAAAACGTGGGTTTAGATGGCCCGTTTGAAAGAGGATACTGACTTACTAAGAAATGGCGTATCTGGCTGCAGTAGACACAGCAGAAATAGAAATTGGAATCCTTCCTGATATCACATTGATGGAACCGCAAAGTCTCTCGAGGCTTGTTCTGTACGTTCAAGTGGATTTAGGGCATTCCGACTTTGCAACATGTCCTTGTGGTTACTTGAATCTGTTCAAGGTTGAAAGAAGTGAGATAAGTGATGCTTAGATACCCGAGGCAGCGGATTGAAAGGGGGATGACGTAACTGACCAGGGTTAAAACTTGAGTACGCTAGCATCGCCGGGGTGGAGAGTAGAAGAGCCATCAGAAACATCACGGAGGAAGCAGAGAAAGCCTCGAGATAGCTCTGGATGAGAAGAGGTGATCCATGGGAGGTAGCAAATACTACTTGAGCACAAGCCGGGTATGTTCAACCACCGCTGGGTCGCCTGGAAGAGGATGTCTATTGTTGATAACACCCACAGACTCCAGGTTTCATCAGTGATGTGTTCAGGAGCGTCTGAGAGATGTATTTTATCAATCACTTTGCTGGAGAAACCAGTGGCAACCAGGAACAGACTGGATGAGGGTGAGCAAGTGCCACAACGCACAGGTACCCTACCTGGTAAGATGCAGGAGGAGCCAGGCCTGGAAATACCCCACAGAGCCAAGAATCTCCAAGTGCCGCAAACAATCCCTCAGAACAGACCTCCAGAGAGGGTTTGAGTTAAATGGCCACAAGTTTGCAAAATGGCAAAACAGTTTGACAAGGATGCCAATTCCATATTAGTTCCTTGTCCAGGCAGTGTACAACATTCTGCCCAGCCCATCAAACCTCTCCATCTCAGGAAAAACCAGGAAGGGGCACGTTGGAGCACATATTGAGATGCAGTCCAGTAGCTCTTGGGCAAAGTCTGTATACTTGGCGCCACAATCAAGTTCTGAAACCCATCGCGGAAGCCATTTGTGTGGGAATCAGCAGCAGCAGACAGTCCCGCACCACCACCCATACGATCACTTTCGCGAAGGCTGGAGAGCAGTTGCAAAACACCGTAGGAGCCAGAAACCCACCACAATTCCTGCGAAAGACTGGCAGCTGTCTATCCACTTGGACAAACAACTCAAGTTCCCCCAGCACATTGCCAAAACCACCTTGAGACCAGACATCCTCCTGGTTTCAGAGGTGGTGAAAACCATGATCCTGTTGGAGCTGACTGTCCCATGGGAGGACTGCCTGGATGTGGCCCACGAGAGGAAGAAGATCAAACATGAAGAACTGCTCTCAGACTGCCGCAAGCAGGTCTGGAAGGTAAAGTGTATGCCCATCGAGGTTGGCTGCAGAAGGTTTGTGGGCCAATCATTATAAAACCTTGAGTACGCTGGTCATCACCAGAGTGGAGAGTAGAAGAGCCATCAGGAACATCACGGAGGAAGCAGAGAAAGCCACCTGAACACAAGCCGTGTCTGATCAATTATGGCTGGATCGTCTGGAAGAGGGTGTCGAAAGGGAGGGTGTTGAAAGACCCGAAACACCGGAGGACTCCAGGTTACATCACTGATGATGTGTTCAGGAGCATCTGAGAGATGTATTTTAGTAAAAAAAATAGAGTGATGGAAGAGAATGTGGTTTTGCAGCAAGGAATTTTAATTCAAGATGATATAAATGAGTGGTGGCTTGGTTGATCTTGTTAGAAAAGTGTAAGTCTGTGACGATAATGTGATCATAGTTATGACTAGGCAGGGTCAGGGTATTTATGTATGCAAAGGTTGGTTGTGTTTGACTTTTAGTTGACTATGATGCCATATTAAATTTTAGTCAAGCTGTAGTTGACCTAATTTGAATTAAATTACAATGAATTTTATTTTCAAGTTCATTAACCTGCTGCTGTGGCTATGAAGCTGAAGCTGCTTCTTACGGTACAGAACTGTGAAACGCAGTTTTGAATTGGCACGCACACACACACACACACACACACACATGCACGCATATGCTTGCACGCACACTCAGACTGTTGGAATGAACTTGCTCCTGTCATAGCTGTTGGTCTTGAACAGCCTCACATATTTGATTATTCATAGCTACACCCATTCTTATTTTTAATTGTTCTTTCTCTTTGCCAAATCATCTCTTTGCTCCTCTAACTTGAGTTCAACTCGCTATCCCCACAACAAAATAGATCATAATTGGCATTTATTGTTGTAATTTTGAACCTTTCAACAGTTTGTGCCTTTGCCAGCATTGTACAATTGATGCAGCCCGGTCTTGAACTGAACTGCACTTTGCGATTTATGCCTCGTGCGCCACACTTGTCTTTTTTTCCTCACATTTCTGGCCTGTAAGTCGATATGAAATGTAACTTTTGACTGCCATCTGCGCTTGACGGCTTCAGTGTGGACTATCATTTCGACTGGTGGACGAGTTATGGGTTTTGGCTGACCCCGTTTCATGAATGTTGTCCACTGAGGTTTTAAAATGATTAGCATCCCACTGCAGTGCTGTGATTAGTGAGTTGAATTCTTTCAGAGCGCCCCGTGGGGAAGAGGCCTGCCTTGGCTGCCCTGTACATTATGCTGCTTGGGCTGGCAGGAACACTGCAGCTCAGTAAATGTGAGCTGTGGCAAGCTCCATGACAAGGACCTCTGTCCCCGACTAAGAGGTGAACGGCACTACTATATCAGGTGATCCTCCTGTCTGAAAAGTGCTTAAAAGGCTTTTCCACACTTCTTTTGGGTCCCTCAGTGAGCAAAGTGGGATGTGCGCAACAGGATCCCCCATTTTCCAGGGTGTTGGGTATCCTGAGAAAATGCGGTGTACAATAGTGGCTGTGATGGCGCAGGGTGTGTACGACTAGGGCCGCTTTTCCCGACGTCTTACAAGGCGTGTTCTTGTGTGACGAGAGCTAGAAGAGGGGGATGGTTGTGAAATGTTGTGGAAACCAAGGAGTCTGACGACCTTGCCAAACCGTATTTAAGACATCACACCAATTTGCAAATGTCAAGATATTGCTGTAGTGAAGAAATGCTCTTTATGCCCGAGAGACTTCAACACTCGTCCTCAAATAAATCTACATTGGCAAATATTTACATACACAAACACGAGTTGTTTTTACGTAAATTATTTGTATTGGAAAGAAGGGGGCAAGACAAGATAAGTTTGTGCTTCCTTCTGCCCCTTCTTGAATTCAACATTTTGAATAGAGTCTGTTTTGCCTACTTTTGTTATTTCTTATTGATTGTTCAAGATAAAGATTAAATCAGACATGCACACTAATAATTTATACACTTACATGTCTGGACAATTACTTATAGATGGTGATGCATTTTATGGGTTATTGTTTTGTTTTTTTTGTTCTGATCAAGAGTTTGGAAGGATTGTTGTGAGTTCGAGACCAGGCACTTTTTCTCAAGTGTCCATCTATTGTTAGGCAAGTGCATGTTTTTTCAGGAAGTATTCAATGCCGCTAGAGAGTGTAACATCCTGTCCCTTTATGTAATACGTGTTGACAATATAGTTCTGTACTAATACAATTACCGTTCTAGCCCAAATAATGCATAGCTTGTGTTTCCGAATCCAGAAAATCATGTTCTATTTTAGTTCTGAGTGAGGCTACTGATTGGGCACTCTCATACTGCAGAAGCCTAGCCAGTGTCAGTAGTTGAGCTGGCAGTGGCCACGTTGAAGGGATCTTTTCTTCCTCCGTGTACAGTGAGCCCTGTGACTGGACTGAGTAAGGCCTTTTCACATGGACTTGTAGCCGTTAAGCTTGGGAGCCATTGTAGCCTCGGCAGGCAGCATGCCTCTCCTCATCCCCCAATTTATCAGCCAGCCTCTTTTTTTTTTTCCCCCGAGAGCGGGAAAGCAAACTAGGGAACTTTTGATTTCCTCCTGCTGTACAGCCCTTGGCACACTCATGGGGCACTGGCCCTGCAAGTTTTATGTGGGAGTGTTGGATGGAAAAGATGAGCCTTTACACGTCACTGCTGTTTATGAAGGTGGTTGAGCTCTGTCAACATTTCAAAAGGGAAATGCATGTGTAACTTAAGTTTATTTGTGCCAGATTCCCAGCAGCACACATTGCTAAGGTTGTTCTTTGCTTGGCTAAAATGATGGGACATTTCATCATCGTTTTTTTTTTTTTTTTTTTTTGTGTGTGTGTGTCTTAGACCGAATGACACATAATTTCATCTTTTGGATGCCATTTTTTGTGATTTGCTTGCAGAATTCGGGCACATTTGGATTTCCCTATCCATAAAACTATAACGTACTGTATAACCACAATGGCCACCTATACTAATCTTCGGTGTAATGGTCGCCAAAGTTTTTGTAAAAAATCTCATGGACAATTACATATGGACTGCTTCTTCTGCTAGCGTTCATGAATGACATTTGGGGCCCTGCATAGAGCACCAAATCTACTGTATGTTGACAATATTTATATCTGACGTCTAAAAGTACTTGCAGTATTTGTCACCATACCGTTGCATTGTCGGTCTACTTTAGAATGCTGCTATTAAGTTATTTTTTTAAAATGCATTGTAGCATTTTACATCTATTGTGAACTTGGTGACACATTGCTCATCACTGTGTTGTCTATTCATTTGGCCTCTAATCTTCTACAGATGGTTTATATCAGGAGTAGCTTCATCGTGTGTGGCCAGCAAATCAAGACAGGAAGGGATTTGTACTGGCATCACTTTATTCCATGTTAATGAGTATTGCATTATGTACTGTAGGCTGGAGCCAAGAATCTATTTATTTATTCATTCATTATGAAGTGGAATTTTTTTTTTCTTCTTCAGTACTTATAACAAAGATTTGATTTATTTTTTAAATCTGATTACCTTAGTATATTCCAATACCCTCATATTTGATAGCTGCCACCTTTATTTATTTATTTTCAATTAATTTATAATGAGCGTTATTTGCATGTTTTTAAAAATGATGATTATTATTTTTTTTTTGGGCAATTCATGGGCTGGCCCTGTTCCTTTCCCCCATGGATAGTCAGAGTCCTCTTTATTTCTTTCTTCTCAATGAAATGAGAATTCATGGTTATGTAGTACGAGTCAGTCACTCTCTTAAGTCCAAAAGTCACATTTAAGAGCTATTTTCTGCCGACTTCAACACCACCAAATCTGCTGTCGTCAACTCTGTCTACCGCTTAGACATGGCGACCTCTGATGTGTTTTCGTGTTAGTATTGCTTATTGTGGTTTGAATTTCTGTACCATCTTCTTGAACTGCTGCTTTTCCATGACATTGAACTGTCAAAAGGCCCCGAATGTGAACGAGTCCATTCTATTCGATTTACGATTCAGAGTAGTCACTGAGTCGAAATTTGAACTGCCAGAAGTATTGCAATGTATTAATGAATCAATACTTTTACCCACCCCTAGTGCAGAACGTAGTTCAGACCTGGCACACTTGCGCAACTGAGAATGCGATGCTAATAATTAACAGATGAATGATAATGGTTTTGCAAGTCGAAAGTGCCTTGTTTGAAAATTTATAGTGGCCATATTTGAGATGTATGCCCTCGACCCTTGTATGAATGAGTTGATGTGAAACTGTTAACCTTTAAAGAATTTTAATGACCGGAATCACTTGTGACATAACCCAATGCTTTTTGGGTTATCTTAGGTTGTGCTCTCCATTGCAGAATGTGAGCACAGTTATGCGGTATGCTAAGACATAATTACAAGGATTGATCAGTGACAATGGATGACCAGTGGGTTGAATTCAGCCTCAGGCTTTTTGTTCAAGACGTCCAACAAAAGAAAATCGCTGCATAATAAACACTGTATGTTCACACTTTCATTAGTAGTATCACGAACACGCCATTGCTTGGCCTTGTAAGTTGGCTGTACCTCATTGTTGGTCATCCTTTACTTTATGTGGTGAGACAGTGGATCAACACATATTGCACTTTCTCTTGGCATTGCCAACTATCCCAGAATAAATCTTCCTTCGCATCTGTACCGTGCAGTGCTGGCCCATGCCCTGTAATTGAATCCGCAGGGTGGTAATGATGATGCAGCGTGGCTTGTATGGAGCCAGACCGAAGACCGGAGGCCCCTCCACTGGCACTATCCCCAGCATATCCATTGGCCTTCATCTGAAACAGCTGCTCTTACTTGAGTTTGCCACTTCCTGTTTTTGTTTCTTGATCTGGTCAGTAATCAGAGACTTGGTTCGCTTTTGCATACAAACCGTTTCTACTGCGCTCAAATTAAATTAGATGCCGTACTGTATTATGTCTATATTGCATTGTTTTATTTAAATTCACCAATTCAGTCCCAAAATCCAGATTTACAGATGAGTTTGGCTGAAAGATAGCCGTATACACACAACAAAAACTTCGGGTTCTTGCAAAACACCAATTAAAGTCTACTGCAAGTGTTTGGGAAAAATCCTTTCTGTACAAAAGGAATGCTCAATTGTGTTTGTTTTATTGTCAGATATGTAATCATTGAACTATGTCTTTATTTTTCTGATTGCACTGCAACTGACTTGGAAAATAGATTTTGAGTTGAAACATGTGAGTGCATCGAATCGTTCCACTTTAAAATATATTGAGATATGCATTGCATCAGCTGTACCAAAATGTCACGTGGAAATCCTAGGCTCAAAAAAAGAGAACAATGCTGTTTTGTCTTTATTTATAAAGCCTTACATCATAATATTCCAGCTTGTATAAAATTTACTTTATTCTTCAATTATGCCAATCCCTAGACTCACTGTTGTCAAACTCGGGGCCTGGGCGCCACATCCGGCGCATCATCTTATGTGGCCCGGACCTGCAAATCACGTTTATTACTCAAACAACAAAATAAAAATCGTCTTCCATTTTAATACTGTTGAACTATTGCAAGTGTGTGCGTGTGCATGTGTGTGTGTGTGTTTTAAACATTTCCTTTTTCAAAATAGATGAGCAACTGGATTGTGTTGCGAATGTGATAATGAGGAATCATACATTGGGTTCAAAGTCACTGAGGGCCCGCTGAGGGAAACCATAACTATGATTGGGCCCGTGACCAAAAATGAGTTTGTCACCATTGCAGCTCTTGGAATCCCAAATGTTAGGCGTGGAGTGGTTTTCAGTTTGCTTTATTCAAAGTATTTTATCATGCAATCTGACTGTACAATTTCCCTTTTTTTATGTTTACACCTTTCATTTATATCATTGCTTTATTTGTAATCAGGGCATGATTGGGAAAGAGGGTGTGTTCCCAAGTTGCCCTCCTTGATCAAATGAAGGTTGAAATGAAATCCGTTTATGCAATAAGCAATGTTACAGCTGGATGGCCTCCAGAATGTTTTCCAGGTTAATTCACTCTTTTGAGAAGTCTGTGCTTGAGTGTGCTGTCGTACTTGTGTGCTTAGCATTTTCTGCAGCATATAATCATCAGACGTTCTGAATGTACTTCTGTTCATTATGGCAACTTTTCGCATAATGACTGTAGGCAATAGTGGAAATCAAGAAGAATCGTCTCGCAGCCCGATACGCATATGCCCGTGAACACACACACACACACACACACACACACACACACCATTTTATTGATATTTGTAATAATTGATGATGGACTGACAGATTGTGGCATGTTGCAATGTAGGTCTGAAATCATGCAAATTTAATAGCTGCACACAATGGACCAAGCAGTGATTATTTTATTTTATTTTTTGTTCTCTTCCCAGTCAGTTTTGTGTGTCTCATCTAAAGTACTTACCAGCTGTACTCTGTTTACTGCAATTAAAGCCTTCAGAGGCCATTGGTTTGTTTTGTTTTTCCCTCCTTTTTGTTTTTCTTTACTGAGCCGCATTCCTCTTGAGTCTCATAGATCACTGTTGGGATTTTCACTGAGGGGGAAAAAAACTGCTTTTAGAGAGCAAGAAGTTTCATACTAAGGAGCCAGACAGTTGCATAACGGACGATTGGTTTGCATTAGTGAGGATTCGTCTGTGACACAGTGTTTTCAGTGAGTCTTCCTGAAGGGATGCCTAAAAGCATGCATGTTTGTCAGGTATATGCCCTTCAGATGGGCTCACAGCAGGAGAGGACATGGGTGCCTGTACCTTATTGTACTCTTTTCATATGGAAGAAGTGTTTTTATGAACCTGGAGTGATTTTGTTGGGATTATCCTGGGAAGAATCTTAGGGATAGGCCTGTGATCGTTCTTCATAGCACGCACCACCGATCTGCCCTTTTGCAGAAGGGAAAATGAAGAGAAAATTGCACTCAATTGAGAACAGAAACATTGTTGAAAGAGTTGTTGGATAGAAAGCGGGTTGTGGCATTGAACATACTGATCTTCATCTCATCACGGTCTTAAATTCATGCCAAAAATGAAACTTGAGCCTACAAGGTAAAATCACTACCCTCCAACGACCCTTTTTTAACATGTCAGCTGTTAAAAGTTGACAGACATTTACAATATGTATTCATGTGGTCGCTGCACTTGTCAGTTTTTTTTTTTTTTTTTTAATTTGCATTCCATTCCCGGTTTGCATGGAAGCTTTGTATGGCCACAGGATCTGGAAACTGCTTTAAGAGTATAAATGGCATAAAGTCAAAATATGACTCCAGTGGACGAATGATAGACAAACAAGGCCAATAGATTTTGTGGTTGACAATTTGTTTGTTGTGTCCGGTGCAAATTTATAGTGCAGGTTATGCTGACTGTCAGCGCGGTCATGAATTCTTATGACATAATTACAGCTAAATATGTCAACCTTTGCTCACGTTGTCCCGCTGTCGGTGCTTTTTTTTTTAAACAGCTATAATAAAAAAATAAAATAAACGCAGCTCAGCTTTTTTTAATTGTCTTTTGACCCTACTGGATATGTGGCGCCCTCTTCTGTCCAAATTATATATAGGACAAAATATTCTTAACGTGATTCGTAGAGTGTACTTGTGTGAAAGTGGACAATGTTCATCAGTATTGCAACTAATTGTGAACACTGTATCTACTGGGGCCCTATTAAATTTAAGATGCCTTTACAAATCGTCCAAAGTCAGTCGGTGCCTCACATTTTATTTTGCCACACGACTGTAACGCCGATGCGACTGAAGTACAAAAGTAATATGCAGGACAATCAAAATAAAACGAATGCTGAACTAAGTTGCTGTCAATGTTTGAGCTTGGATTAAAAATTTCCAGGAATGTGTTTCCAATCAAAGGGCACCAGTGATAGTGGCTGACTAAGATTGTCAAGGTGTTTTGCTAATTCTGTAATGGTTTTGTTTTGTCTGAATTAATGAAGTGTTTATTCCCCTTATAAACATTATGGTTGCCCAGAAGCTCTATGTCACTGATAACTGTGGCTTTGTCCATGCAAGCCTTTTTTTTTTTTTTTAAAGGTGCTTTCTAACACTCGACTGCTTTCTTGCCCTTCCTTGACAGGACTTCTCTCCTTCAGACTACAGAAACAGTTCTTTCTCCAGCAGAACCCCGACCCCACCAGGACACTACTCACCTCATCGTGCCCTTGATCACGACATGTCTCCTCATCACAGGTAAACACTACATACATTGGACCAGTTTTTTGCTGTGTAATGCAAAAAAAAGAAATAATCAACCCTCTCAAGACATTTCTAAATCACTAGCTGTATGATCTCAATATCCCAAATTTTGAAGGGGGGGGAGAGTGATGAATACACCCGCCGAGTGGTGTGTGCACTTGTGAAAATTTGTTCCCCAAGCTTCCATTATTTCATCCATGAGTACATGGGTCCCCCACACTTTTTTAATCATGCCAGCCACTTATGACCCTTAACCAAGTCCGATTCATTTACCAAACTATTTATTTCTTAATTTTAAAATGTGTGTAGATTTTATGTACAATATATACAGAATCGGTGTACCTTGCGCATCTGCATGAAAGCATACTGCATTTTTTGTCCTTACTTTACTCTGATGGCTTGCGCTGAATGGAATCAGCCAGTCATGGCCAGTCATGTAGTCCAGTTTATGAACAGAATTGGTGACAAAGGGCCACCCTGGCGGAGTCCATCCTTCACTGGAAACTAATCCAACATACTGTCGGCAATGTAGACCAAACTCTGACATCGGTCCTGCAGGAATTGGACAGCCTATATGAAGGGGTTCAGTACTCCCGAAGCACTGACCCCCCCCCCCCCCCCCCCCAACCCCCCATCACCACACACACACACACACACGCACACGCACACGCAGAACTCCTCGAAGGACACGGTTAAACACTTTTTCCACCCAGACGTTTTCGGTTTACATCAGACTATGAACTGTATTCAAACTCCCAGCTAACGTTTCACAGCCCATTAGCACCCCCAACTGGTGGAAAGCTGATACTACAGTTAAGCTTTGGGGACTGGGAATCAGCAGTGACCCAATTTCGTCAGCCCCTGCTCGGCCGCAAGGTTGATTTAGCAATGATTTCAAGTTACAATGTGCTGTTGATTGTGTCAATGCTCAAAAATATAAGTGCTAGGCACGTACTAATTTGTATTTTATTAACGGTATAATTATTTTTTTTTCAAAGTTCTCTGGAATACATGAAACCAGAAATACAGTACCTACCTTTCTCCGCTGCACATGCTGACGACCGATACTGTAAGGAAGCAGTTACTTAGTCTAAGGAGTTATAATAGACTGGATGTAATTAGAAATAGTATACCTTGCACACACAATTATAATAACACATTCGCGGATAAGCATTTATGCTGCCTTGTAATCTAAAACGCTAAAACTGCTGCCAAATTATGTCAACCGGCCGCGGCAGCAACAGATATATGATAACAGCTATCAAATGAAGCAAGCGGCAATTGCGATGCTCTGTGATTGACGGTGAGTGACCAAAATTGTTTTTATCAGTGCTTTTTGAAACTATGCAAAGCTCTGAGCATATAAACAAGGAAGTAACCCGGAAATCTGATTTACTTCCACACCAAAAATGCGTATGGAACATATACCCAATAATCTTTCCTTCTGTGGAGGAATTATTTCAAAACCACCGCTTTATTTTATGTACATTTGTAACATTAGACCTTACATATCATATTGGAATGAAAATACCAGTACACTTTTTTCACAGCCCAAAGGTACAGTGGTACCTCTTACTTACGAATGTCTCTTCATACGAAATTTTCAAGTTACGAAACGCCTCAACAGGAAAATATTGCCTCTTGTTACGAAATAAATTTCAACGTACGGAAGCTAAAATGCAGTACGGGCTGCTATTCGCAGCTCCGAGTTTCCTGAACGCAACATACTTATAGCTGCTCTGCCATTGGCTATTAACTAGCTATCTTCCTTGCATCCCATTGGCTAAGATGTGTGTAGCTAGACGTGTGTCTCTGCAGCGTCCTTGTCATTCGCCAAAAAACACCGTCTTATATTCGGGCCAATATGAAAAAATACAGTATAGATACTATAGCAATATAGACAATGTGTGTGTGTGTGTGTGTGTGTGTGTGTGTGTGTGTGTGTGTATATATATATATATAGTCAAGTCAACATTCATGAGGTACAGGCTCTGTAGTTGGAGCGCTTTTTGCAGCTTCCCATTTGCTTGCTCAACGGCTGGTGTCAAACTAACATTACTCTCTTGCTCAAACCAGAGCTAAGCTCTTTCAGGTCTGAATTCTGCAAGCTCACAGTAGATTTTTAAGTGTTTCCCATATCCAGAATTCCTCTGGGTTGAAACCAGATCCACAGACATTCCTTTTGTATCGTTGTAGATTGTTCCCTTGATTCAAAGGCCTGTGTTGAAACTGTCTCCATTTAGTGTACAATTGGTGCAGCTGTCTGAGTGCGTATGCTTGTGGAGCTCATTGCAGCAGCAAACACATACTCAGTCCTTGGAAAAGGCTCAAGTGAAAGGCCCACCTACTGTACATGCTTGTCTTGATTAACCACGTGTTTTGTTGGGGGAGTGGGGGGCGGGGGAGGGGGGAGATACAGCTTTGGGAAAAACTTCGTCAGACCTGCAATCCTTTGTGTCCATTGTTTCTCCTCTTTCTTTCCGCATTGGAGAAGGATGGACTTTGGCCTTAGTTGGATAACCGCAGTTGCTGTGTCAGCAAATGCAGTCATATGCAAACACCCAATGTTCCCCAAAAGGCCGATTTCCCCTCCTCCCCTAATTGGCCTCCAGTTTGAAGCCCCCAGCCTGTACAGCAAGCCCCTCTCTGCTTCTCCTCAGCCAATCACAACCAGCGTGACACCCTTTGACCCACCCATTTATTCATCGCGGCCAATCAGTTGCAGACTGGGGACACACCTTTCAGGCAACCTCTTGTTTTTCAGTCGAGTCTGCTTTACATACTGTAGGTGTCTGCTAAGCATCTGCTTGTGTGTGCTGCAATGTTTTTGTTTTCTTTTTTCAATGCATGTTAATTGTTAAGTTTTTAGGAAGAGCTGTCATTGCGGTGTAACTTTGCTCTCTCCAAGGTGAGTGCTACCATTTCACGTTTGGTATTTGGTTTATGGAGATGTTCACACTTAAACGTAGTAGTTGGGGGAAGCTGCTTTAAGAGATGTTACTGCATTGAAAGAGCTCATTTACATATTTTATCAGCACAGCCCAAGTGTGATGTGAGGTTGTCTGTGCAGGATCAGTGCATGAAAGCACGCTGACCTCAAACTTGACAAGAAATATCGGAAACATTTCAATCGCTGACATTTTGTCCAAACGATGTCTTTGATACATTCCTGCCGTCTCCTGCTTCTTGCTGAGACCCGAGCTGCTCTTCTTTGCTTCGCTCCCAGTCGACCAGTACTTTCCATTTGCTCTGAGATTGCATGTCAGAAGGGATGGTGACCGGCGCAGGAAAGGAAATTTGCTGAGGGTGTGGAGAACTTGGAGTTTGGGCTTTCACGGTCTGTTTTTAATTTGAGCCACATTCAAGGCTACAGAGGAAAGCGTCTGAGCTTTTTTGCTTTGACCGTATTTTTGTTGTCTTGTCCATTTGCCATCTCTTGTTGCAGCCACATCCATCTTGTAGACACAATATGCGTGCGTGCGCACACACACCCACACCCACACTATGTGATGTCTGACCTTGTCCATTCAGACTTCGTTGTGGGAAGTGATTCACCTTGGACCGTCATTCCTTTGAGAATCAGGCTTTCCTCCGTCTTTATAAGAAGCCATCTCAGAGTGGTGAAAGTCCTGACTCTGACATTTACATTGTGTAATGAACTCGCCGGCACCATGCGGTGAATGCCATGGTGACTTTCGTGAACCATGCCTCACCTCACTGCTATTTGTGGTCTAGACAAATGCAGCCACGACTATTTCGGTTTTATTCAATTCTATTCTTTCGTCCTCATCTTTGTATCAGAGGTCCCAAACAAGTGGATAAAACAAGCGCTTCTACTTATTTACGGGATCCACTGTTCATATCACATACCGTAGAGAAAATGCAAGTTACAATCGTCAACGTCTTGGCAGTGTCATGTGATGATGGGTGGGACAGTTATCAGGCTGACTTGGCTGTCACTTGGCCCGCAGTGTGTGTGTGCGTGTACCTGTGCGTGTGTCATTATAATCGCACACCTGGCTCGACTGGTGTACCCAGTTCCCAGCGACAGCCGCCGCCGCTCGCCAGCTCGCTCTCCGCACATAACTTGTCTTTCAGTTGAGATTTCAATTGATGTTGCTTTAGAGGGCGATGACGGCGCTTTCACATCAAGTGTGCCAGTAAATGTGTTTTTCCACCGCACCGGCAAACGAAGAATGTGCTTGTAAACGGCGCTACTGTTTTCTTGGCTTGGTCTTAATTAGCTGCCATGTTGTACTATCCCCTGATGGAAAGCTTACTCACTCACACCCCTGCTGTGCCCTGACTGGCCGCAAGTAACCGCGGAGAGGTGTTGGAATAACTTGTAAGAGCACGCATGGGGGACCTCCCACTTTGTTAGCCTCGGAGCATGTTTGAGTTCCAGCAGTGTTAAATATGATGTCGTCTCAAGCCTGTTGTGTGCACTTCAGACTGGGTGCGTAGAGGTCAAAGTTCCAAAGCCAGCTGTTGCCCGTTTCTTCACTTCCTGTGCATACCATTTACATAATGCTCACTCAAAATACATTTGAACAAGCTTATCTTGCAATGCTTTAATATATTCATGGTAGATGTGACTCTTTGTATTCTAATTTTTTCTTTTTTTTTTCTTTTGACAGTTCAAGCTCGGAACCGGTCATGCAGAGGTTTGACAAGGACTCAGAGGTGTACAAAATGATCCAGGAGAATAAGGAGACTCGCGCAGCGCCTCGTCAGTCCAACACCTTCAAAATGCTGCAAGAAGTTCTGGAGGCTGACGAGAAAGGTTGGGACAACACAGCCTGACAAAACAAATATGCCCATTAGTAGGCAGTACCCAAAAAATTATATATATGTATATAAAATACACAGACACACACCTTGCTTTTAAATCCAAAGCTTGTATGAAATGGTTCACGCAATCATGATGAAAATGAGTGGACAGTTTAAACTTCATGTTCAAAAGCTGAACCGAAAGCAATTCCTCTGCTTGTGTAGGTTGACACGCAGGAGCGAGCGCGGGTCTGATGGCGTGCAGGGTTTGCATCAGTGCAGTCTGGAAGCGCTTCAGATGCTTTGTCAAATACTGCAAGATTTACATCACTTGTTAAAACCTTCCTGTTGGCATCTTGTCGTTTGGACTGGGGGGGAAAATCCCGCTCCCAAATGTATCATGCAACTTATGCGTCCACATGGACGCCAAGGATCTGTGCTATGAGAAGACTAAGTGTAATTTCATTTGTGAGCAGCAGATGGTGGGATGCTTGTGGGAGGTAAAGCAATTCACAACGAATAACATGAAAGTGCCCAGTAAAACCCAAGTGTGCAGTTCCAAGTGAAAGACGCAAACGAGCTTTCAGTGGTAGTGAAGGCATAACTGAACACGGTCAGCATTGCCACCTCTTACTGTGTGTGCATGTGCGTGCATATGTACGTGTGTCATTCCAGAGGCAGCATTGAAGTTCCCGGGAAAGTTGTCACCCAACGTTCCGAAAGCAAGCACACCGGTGGGAGGAGTCAGCAAATACCACACCTGTGAGAAATGTGGCACCAGCATTGTGTAAGGTCACCTTTTCACTTTTGTCAAGTTTATTGAAAGACTAAGAAGTGCAACCGCAGTTTTGAAAGTCAAACCTGCAAACGTACCGACATAATTGTAAAGAGAGCCATCGTTAAATATTTTGACCAAGGGTTGGGTTATCAATCAATTTTATTGATGAGATTTATTGCGCAGGACAATTTTCTTGTGTTTTATTTTCGGCCTCTGTAGTTCAAGCCGTGTCCTCAGACATGAACTGCTTGCGCCAACAACAATTATGCAAACGAGGAGTTTACAAAAGCAGTCAGAATCCCCATCTTGGCCATCATTCCAACCTCTCTATTGGCTGTTTTGCAAAACAAAAGTGGTTGACGTATTTAATTTCCACGAAGCAGCAGTTGACAACTGTCAATGCAATCTTTTTCACATTTTACCTCCCATACGTCGAGGGTCACGTAGGAAGGTAATCACAGCGTCATTTGTGCAGAACATTGCCAAAGATGTGGTACCAATTTATACTGTAAGTTGAAAAAGTCAGGATTTATACTCACGTTGGCCTGCACAAATATTTTCCGAAGGTCGCCTTTCCTCACCAAGTCTAAATGAGAGAAGACGACAGGGAAGCTGGAGAGAGTACCATCATTATTACTGCAGTTTAGTGGCTCATTTTCTGTTAAATTATTGACAATTTTCCAAGAGGTAGCACTTATTTTTATATCTGTGAATAAAAATTTGTTTTTGCTGGATCTCTGTGGATGTTAATGCCGTTTTATGCTGGTTTGGTATCAGGAGGAGTCCAAATTGTCATATTTGTTTTTTTCCCCTTCAAAGTGAATTATAATCAACTACAGTATAACTATAATTGTGAAAAGAATCGTAGGTTTTATTTAAGGCCACACAGTGACTCTCTGAAGCTCATGAATGACAACAAAAACATATTTATTGTCATCATCATTAGATGAGGTGAAAATGCCTAAAATATGAAGATGGCATCCAACATAGTCCTGACTCCTCCCCTCATCTTCCCACTCACAGCACACAGGCCGTGCGCATCGTGGACGACCGCTTCCGCCACCCCGAGTGCTACACCTGCACGGACTGCGGCCTGAACCTCCGGATGAGGGGTCACTTCTGGGTAGGCGACGTGATGTACTGTGAGAAACACGCCAAGCAGCGGTACCAAGGTCCATCCGGCTCACCTCAATCCAGTCTCTCCCCTCGCCACTGAGTCTTAACGCCACTGGCTGCCTGACATCCGCCTCATCGGACCCCCTTGCGGACAATGGGCACGCACGTGGGAAGGGGTCAACGACGTGGCAGAATTTGCTTTTCTCCTCACATTTAACAGTGTTTGGTGATACCGTATTATCCTTCACTTAATTAACTGAAAATTTGGGGAGGTTTTCCATGTGGCCCACAGTCACTGTTGTTAGCTCTAAAAATACACCCTCCATGAGTCCGTGATTGCCACGTGTACTGAGGTGACTGTACTTTTACCAACACACCAAAACTTTAACATGACCGAGACTCTTTTTACTCTCCAAGATCTGGATAATCATTCGTAAAACAAACAAACAAAAAAAAAAAATCAAACGGCAATAGAAAGGGACCAAAGGTGTTCTACACTGCATGCCATGCAGTCGGTATAAAATCTGTGTGTTTGTGAGTGTGGGGGCGTTGGGTAGCGTGCGCACGATTGTGTTTGGGGGTGTGTGTGCGTGTGTTTGTGTGTGTGTGTTTGTGTGTGTGTGTGTGTGTGTGCGCACGCATGTGAATGAGAGGGTGAGAAAAATGTGTTCCTGTGATGATTGCAGACTCGAATTATTTTTTTTCTTTCTAGCTAGGCCAGCAACATTTTCTATATTTCTTTGTAAATGGAATTTAATAGGAGACAACAAAAATATGTATTTGATTACTTCTTTTGCTGTTGTGTTGCTTATGAGGGATTATTAATACTTTCATTATTCAAAGATTTTGAATGTTTGTGTGATTGAGCTGTATTCTATTATATAACACACACACACACACACACACACACACGTCATTTTCAATGCCTAACGTATGCACAAGAGAGTGTGAAAATAAGTGATCTGTATTTGTGATCAGTGTGTGTGTGTGTGTGTGTGTGTGTGTATATCTATACTATGATAGAAGTGTAATTGCCCACTTAGAGTAGCACTCTGCATGTGGCATTTAATAAATTGCACAACTTGAACCTTCCTGTGTGGCATGTATAACATTTAAATTTGCTTCGAAGTGTGTACCAGTTCGAAATTAACGAACACGCGGAGGAAGAGAAAGGCCATCTCTCCCCCAACAGCTTCAACACATACTATATAGCAGTGGTCCCCAAACTACGGCCCGCGGGCCGGATCCGGCCCGCCTCCGCATTTGGTCCGGCCCCCTG
>NW_017805783.1:3565585-3606155 GCF_001891065.2 Hippocampus comes | reverse complement strand
GGGTATTTAACCCAAAGTGGACAAACGATGTTTTTGTTTCTTTCAGCGCAAAGAAACGTCTATCAGTCTCATCTGTCAAGAGGCGGCTTCATTTTGTGTGGGTTTCTGGAAAACAATCCATTTTTACATTTCCGTACTCTTGCGGCCACCCTTTTTCTGTTCCAGACTGACCCCGGCCCCCACATCACAGAAGCGAAAGCTTATGCGGCCCTCACAGGAAAAAGTTTGGGGACCGCTGCTATATAGTGATATGTCGGTTGCGAACGAGCCAGTACAAAGAGGCACCCTCCCTCGAGAGCCGGCTCTGTGTGTGGCTCTCTCGTTCTCTCGCGCTCTCTCGCGCTCTCTCGTGCTCTCTCTCGTGTCTGGTCTGAAAAGGTTTGGCAGTGGCTCAGCTGCCATGCTCAGAGAGGTAGACCAGAAGAGAAAGTGGAGGGGCGAGGGGCTTGGTAGGTACTGCACGGAGTGCACGCTGAGCACATGCTCCGTCGCGTCTGCGCAGCCACAGACAGACACATACCTGTCAACTTGTACGTTTTGCCCGTATTCTATACGTTTTTTAATCATTTCAAATCATGTACGGCGTATTACAACTTTTATACCGGAAAAAAAAAAATTGTGAACCGATCTCACAAAGACCATTTAGCTCAAATCCAGATCGTCTCACCTGGTAGCCAACGACAATGCCGTCGTCGATCGCTACTATTGTCACGGCAAACCAGCAAAAGTAATCCTCAATCGTATATTTTTTTTCATCGCTGCGTACGGTCGGATTGATTCAGCATGATGTGCGCATGCGCGGTAAACCGTTGTAAGGGTTTTTGTTGCTTTGAAAGGGGAATCGTAATCATATGGGCAACAATTATCCGAGGTTTACAGGTATGCAAAAGGATTTGACTTTCCCAGTTCCAACTCGTCCAGAGGATCATAAACACAACAACAAAGCCACAACAACATGGTGAGACAGCACCTGATAAAGGTACCCAGGGAGTTGTATTTTTTTGGTGGGACTGTACTTGTAAAGTTGAGACCCACTTCAGTCGAAGGTTTGTCATTCCTATTGGTCACCAGTAGACGGCGCCCTTACGCTTCGGAAAGACCTTGTCAACACCATCGACGACGGGCGCTAGCCTCTTGCGAGTTTGCGGTCGAATTTTACAATGATTCTTACTGCTGTTAGCTGACATTGGAAAGCGAAATCGGGTTTATTGTTTCCTCTTGCCAATGGCGGGCCCTCTGCTGGAGTTTGAGACCGAAATGTTTCTGACATGTTGATCGATATACAGTGAATACTTTGAGGGGGGAAAGTTATCGGGGCCCTCAGAAAGTCATACGATGTTTCCTCCCTAATCTGAAACGAAGTTTGATTTCACCGCGATCCTTTGGGTTTTGCAGGTTCTTCAGCCCCCGGCCCCGTTGGGACCAGCAGAGAGCACCCCGCAAGCATCCAGACGAGACTTGCGTCTCAACTATTCCAGCGGAGTTGCCCTGATCAACAAAGCATCTTGAAACAATGAATAAAGTTGGCTTGCACGTTTTGGTAGTGTGCGTAATCTGGAAGGAGGTTTGATCAGGCCCGCAGGATAATTTAAAAGTGAAAAAATGCATAAAGACATGGAATGAATATTTTTAATAAAGTGCAATTCATGGAATATCCGCTAGGGGGACACACTGTTTCGATCAGAGGAAAAGACAACATTGTTTTGATCAGAGAAGAAGACAACAGCCCTCTGTCACTGAGACGGACTCAACACAGCAGACCCTATCAAGGACATGTGAAAACTTTATTCTTTACACATATAGCACTCTCCTTAGTTTGTAAGGTGTAGGCAGGGATTACATTTAGATTTTATATGCTCGTGTAAATGGTTTAAAAATTCCTTTCTTTATAAATCTCGTTTAATCTTAAAAGTGCATTACTATATTTTTCAAGACCAATTACTTGTTACTGTTTTGTGCCTTTGTACAGTCAGTGGGATCAATTGCAATGCAGATACAGTCAAAGCTCGGTTTTCATCCATAATCCGTTGCAGAAGGCTGTTCGAAAACCGAATTGTTCGAAAACCGAAAGCACACTCTTTTTAAAATAAAAATGTTTGTTGAAGACGTCTGCTCACAATGGAAAGCAACACTTCCTCGTCTACCCGAGGAAGTGTCACTTCCTTGTGTAAGGAAGGCGAGAGGAGTCAAATGGTGCATTCAAGTGCACTCAGTTTGTTTGAGAACCGAAATTTGTTCGTCATCCGAGGCATTAAAACTCAAAATTTTTGGTCAAAAACCGAATTGTTCGAGAACCGAGACGTTCGAAAACCGAGGTTTGACTGAATGTGAATGACAAAAGTAAATTGCACATTTGTCTAAGGAAATCTTAGGTGCTTCATGAAATGTTTTGTGAAAGATATGTTCATTAAATTTCAACATTTCCCTAGTATTCTTGTGCATCTTTAGACCAAAACAAAGGAAAGACATATTATTTTGGTTATTTATAGCAGAGTATGGTATTATTTTTAATGGTGCGGCCCACTTGACATCTACCGAGGCCCTATGTGGCCCACAATGTAAAATGAGTTTGACATCCATGCTATACATGGTCATTTTTTTTCGGCTAAAAACGCCTTACTATACATGGTCGTTTTTTTCGGCTAAAAACGCCTTACTATACATGGTCGTTTTTTTCGGCTAAAAAGGCCTGACTAGACATGGTCGTTTTTTTTGTCTAAAAACCCCTTCCTCTTCATGGTCGTTTTTTTCGTCTAAAAACGCCTTACTATACATGGTAATTTTTTTCGTCTAAATACGCCTTACTATGCACGGTCGTTTTTTTTTCGGCTAAAAACGCCATACGATACATGGTCGTTTTTTTTCGGGTTAAAACGCCTTACTATACATGGTCGTTTTTTTCGGGTTAAAACGCCTTACTATACATGGTCGTTTTTTTCGGGTTAAAACGCCTTACTATACATGGTCGTTTTTTTCGGGTTAAAACGCCTTACTATACATGGTCGTTTTTTTCGGGTTAAAACGCCTTACTATACATGGTCGTTTTTTTCGGGTTAAAACGCCTTACTATACATGGTCGTTTTTTTCGGGTTAAAACGCCTTACTATACATGGTCGTTTTTTTCGGGTTAAAACGCCTTACTATACATGGTCGTTTTTTTCGGGTTAAAACGCCTTACTATACATGGTCGTTTTTTTCGGGTTAAAACGCCTTACTATACATGGTCGTTTTTTTCGGGTTAAAACGCCTTACTATACATGGTCGTTTTTTTCGGGTTAAAACGCCTTACTATACATGGTCGTTTTTTTCGGGTTAAAACGCCTTACTATACATGGTCGTTTTTTTCGGGTTAAAACGCCTTACTATACATGGTCGTTTTTTTCGGGTTAAAACGCCTTACTATACATGGTCGTTTTTTTCGGGTTAAAACGCCTTACTATACATGGTCGTTTTTTTCGGGTTAAAACGCCTTACTATACATGGTCGTTTTTTTCGGGTTAAAACGCCTTACTATACATGGTCGTTTTTTTCGGGTTAAAACGCCTTACTATACATGGTCGTTTTTTTCGGGTTAAAACGCCTTACTATACATGGTCGTTTTTTTCGGGTTAAAACGCCTTACTATACATGGTCGTTTTTTTCGGGTTAAAACGCCTTACTATACATGGTCGTTTTTTTCGGGTTAAAACGCCTTACTATACATGGTCGTTTTTTTCGGGTTAAAACGCCTTACTATACATGGTCGTTTTTTTCGGGTTAAAACGCCTTACTATACATGGTCGTTTTTTTCGGGTTAAAACGCCTTACTATACATGGTCGTTTTTTTCGGGTTAAAACGCCTTACTATACATGGTCGTTTTTTTCGGGTTAAAACGCCTTACTATACATGGTCGTTTTTTTCGGGTTAAAACGCCTTACTATACATGGTCGTTTTTTTCGGGTTAAAACGCCTTACTATACATGGTCGTTTTTTTCGGGTTAAAACGCCTTACTATACATGGTCGTTTTTTTCGGGTTAAAACGCCTTACTATACATGGTCGTTTTTTTCGGGTTAAAACGCCTTACTATACATGGTCGTTTTTTTCGGGTTAAAACGCCTTACTATACATGGTCGTTTTTTTCGGGTTAAAACGCCTTACTATACATGGTCGTTTTTTTCGGGTTAAAACGCCTTACTATACATGGTCGTTTTTTTCGGGTTAAAACGCCTTACTATACATGGTCGTTTTTTTCGGGTTAAAACGCCTTACTATACATGGTCGTTTTTTTCGGGTTAAAACGCCTTACTATACATGGTCGTTTTTTTCGGGTTAAAACGCCTTACTATACATGGTCGTTTTTTTCGGGTTAAAACGCCTTACTATACATGGTCGTTTTTTTCGGGTTAAAACGCCTTACTATACATGGTCGTTTTTTTCGGGTTAAAACGCCTTACTATACATGGTCGTTTTTTTCGGGTTAAAACGCCTTACTATACATGGTCGTTTTTTTCGGGTTAAAACGCCTTACTATACATGGTCGTTTTTTTCGGGTTAAAACGCCTTACTATACATGGTCGTTTTTTTCGGGTTAA
Source organism: Hippocampus comes (assembly GCF_001891065.2). Taxonomy (NCBI): domain Eukaryota; kingdom Metazoa; phylum Chordata; class Actinopteri; order Syngnathiformes; family Syngnathidae; genus Hippocampus; species Hippocampus comes. The sequence goes on along the minus strand of NW_017805783.1, from coordinate 3,601,581 downwards.
AACGCCTTACTATACATGGTCGTTTTTTTCGGGTTAAAACGCCTTACTATACATGGTCGTTTTTTTCGGGTTAAAACGCCTTACTATACATGGTCGTTTTTTTCGGGTTAAAACGCCTTACTATACATGGTCGTTTTTTTCGGGTTAAAACGCCTTACTATACATGGTCGTTTTTTTCGGGTTAAAACGCCTTACTATACATGGTCGTTTTTTTTCGGCTAAAAATGCCTTACTCTCCATGGTCGTTTTTTTTCGGCTAAAATTTCCTTACAAAACATGGTCGTTTTTTTCATCTAAAACGCCTTTCAAAACATGGTCGGTTTTTTCGGGTTAAAACGCCTTACTATGACTGGTCGTTTTTTTCGACTAAAAACGCCTTACTATACATGGTCGTTTTTTTCGGTTATAAACGCTTTACTATACATGGCCGTTTTTTTTCATCTAAAAACGCCTTACTACACCTGGTTGTTTTTTTCGGCTAAAAACGCCTTTCGATACATGGTTGTTTTTTTCGAGTTAAAACGCCTTCCTATACATGGTCGTTTTTTTCGTCTAAAAAGGCCTTCCTATACATGGTCGTTTTTTTTCGGATAAAAACGCCTTACTAGATATGGTTGTTTTTTTTTTCGGGTTAAAACGCCTTACTATACATAGTCGTTTTTTTTCGTCTAAAAAGGCCTGACAAAAACATGGTCGTTTTTTTCGGCAAAAAACGCCTTACAAGACATGGTCATTTTTTTCGGCTTAAAACGCCTTTCTATAAATGGTCGTTTTTTTTTCGGCTAAAAAGTCTTATTATACATGGTCGGTTTTTTGGGCTAAAAACGCTTTACTATATATCCATGGTCGTTTTGTTCGGCTAAAACGGCTTCCGATACATGGCCGTTATTTTCGGCTAAAAACGCCTGATGACACATGGTCAATTTTTTTGGTTAAAAACGCCTTACTATATACATGTCGTTTTTTTTTTTCGGCTAAAAACGGCTTACTATTCATCAGGGGTGTACAACATACGGCCGGAACCGGCCCGCAAGCAGGTTTGATCAGGCCCGCAGGATAATTTAAAAGTGAAAAAAAATGCACAAAAGACACGGAATGAATATTTTTAATAGGGTGCAATTCGTGGAATATTCGCTACGATATTCTGTTTTGATCAGAGAAGAAGACAACAGCAGCCTCAGTCTGTCACTGAGACAGACCCAACACAAGCCTCATTTCATTTTTCAGTCTTGAAGGAAGTGTTCTTGGGTCCTCCGTGCCACAAGAGGGAGTCACCTGCTCAACGCCAGAGTCCACCTACGAGCACAGACCTGCAGACAACACTTTTGCTCTCCTTCCTATTATTGGCAAGGTGCTGAAGTCAAACTTTGGGCCAGCCTTAAAAGTAGGAGACTTGAATTCCTGAAAACTTTGACTTTGAGCTTTGCTTACTTTTGATAAACCGCTTATTATTCTGACCATAAACTGCAGCAACTGTAGATGTAAATGCCAACTGTACTTCACGAATGTATTCACCAGAGAACTATATTACATTGTATTTACTTCAAAGTCAAGCTCGAATTGAATGAAAACAAAGCACAATGACCCGTTATTGACTTTTATTAACAAAGAAGGAGAATAGAGAAGGGATAAAAGAAACATCTTTTTACATTCAACTCAAGATACTTTTAAACAGCAACAGTTATAAACAACCATTTACACAAGCTGTACAAATATTTTTCCCTCAAGATTTTCATTGATTCAAAATAACTTAAATAGGTTTCTATGTAAAAGTGCAAATCCTTATGCATAAAAGAAGACCAACGGTGACAAGTGGGATGCTTTGATGAGTTCACTGGCAATCAGGTTTTAAAACATCACAAGCATATTTCAACTTACTAAGCTATTCCGTCATACATAATGCTTTAAATGTACAGCATTCATATGTGTAGAATATCCCTCATATTATTAGGGTGCTGCGCATTGCAATCAAGCTGTGTTTCCGAGCATACTCTCATTCACGACTATATTGTAAAGCCGACGAAAAGTATCGGATCCTTCCCAGCGGCTTGTGCAACACGACTAAAGAGACCCGCAAACTGTAGTGTTCTCCTGGAAGTTCATAGTCAACATTACGGGGTAACAACTATTTTCACTGATAGTGTTTGGACTAAATCTTCTGTACAGGATGAACCCAGATATGTTTGCATTCCTACTTCACATAATTTGAAAAAAACTGTGTGTGTGTGTGTGTGTGTGTGTGTGTGTGTGTGTGTGTGTGTGTGTGTGTGTGTGTGAAGAGGGTTGGTGGTTCTCCACAGTCTTCGGGCAATGAAGCCAGAAGGGTGGCAAACTAACAAGAGAAGCAAGCCATAAACTACAGGGCCTTACATGCTCCCGTGTTAACATGCAACCGATGCACGAAATGTGAAAGGAGACAAAAGGGAAGAGTATTACACTGCATATCTGCCCTCTACGTACTGGTCACCTTGGAAGGAAAATTGGAAATGTGTCACGTGAAAGGGGGAAATAGCATGGGTCAGTATGGCACCAACTATGACTTTTGCTCAGCGCCTGCAGCGGACTGGGCTGCACTCTCTGGTTTTAAGATCTGGTAGGTGATAAGGTACTCTGGGAAGGCCTGAGGGGAAAAACAAACAACAGCTGGGTGACTATGAACCAATCATCTGCGGTGTTTGCGCTGCGTCTGACTTGAAAATGTACCTGCTCTCCTCTGTAAATCACATACTCGGCATAGGCCAAGCCGTTAACGCTCGGCCGCCCGATCACCGAGTGGTGTCCTGGGGGAGCGTGGGCCATTTTCATGGCACTGAACTGGAGGAAGGACTTCCCGAGAGTCACCCTGCAGAACAGCATCTGCCTGCAAGTCGCACAGCAAAAGAAAGTGTTTAGACCATGGTGTCAAACCCAAGGTCCGGGGGCCAGATCAGGCCCGCCACGTCATTTTATGTGGCCCGCGAAGGCAAATCAAACGTCAACTTTCATGATGCTTACTAAAATTCTCATAATGTAATAAATAAGAGACATATTGTCAGCATTTTCTTGTGACCAGATCCCTCATTACAGTAACTTAAACCGTAGTTGAATAAACCGTTATTATTGACTTTTTTTGATATGGTTTCACTCATAACGGCTCTCCAAGGGAAACAGGAACTAAAATGTGGCCCACGACAAAAAAAGAGTCTGACACCCCTGTTATAGACCATGACCTATTTCAAGAGGAGCACACTCAAACCACTGCGACATTATTTGGAATGGTTACTTCACCTGTGGCACAGGTAGCAGGACCGGTCTTTGTGGGTTGGACAGCCTGTGCCTCCGCCGATGCCGTAAACGTACTGGTTGCTCTTGGAGGAGTTCTCGGCGAAGTAGATGCCCGCCCCAAACATTCCTCCGATGTAGGCGTGACGCTCATCAAAGCCTTTGTGGATGATGGCATTGATGAAGGGGGAACCTGAGGGAAGACACTTGTCAAGATCATACACACAACGTCTTCGGTGGCAGCCAATTTAGAGCATTCCGACTGATCCATCAAGGCTCACAGAATATCGCGATTTATGGCTGTCAACACAGCAACTATCAAATGAAAGATTAGGCTCACATCACATCACGTAAAAAAAAAAAAAAAAAATCACACAAAATGAGCTGTTTGTGAAGGTATTTCCTTTCCCATAAACAATGTAGTTGATGACAATTCAAGTCAAGGTCGCTCAAAGTTAAGAGCCAACCTTCAATTTGTTTAATTCCTGGTTTGCGCCCAAAAATTCCACAGGAATTCCGTTTTCAATTTTGAACATTTCCTGAATTTGCAACCCGATTTGCATTTGATTCATATTTGAACTTTTTGAACCTCCCGATGACCAAGGCAGTAATGCATTGCATGAACGTGCAGCACGGACAGCGGACAGGCCTCGCGGTGGTCCAAAAATCCACCAGAGTGCAGCTGAGCAGATGTGCGTACCGTGAAACAACATGCGTTCGTTGTGGTGGTTGTGGTTCTCGTCTGCGATCTCCTTTTGCCGGTGTGTGTAACGCTCCCTCAACTTCTTGTTCACCACTTTTTGGATCTGTGGGCCAAAGACAGTATTTATTTTGATGAGACAGTGTGCAACGCTCACCTGGAAATGTGGAAATTCCTCAACATACTGACAACTAAATATGACGTGAAAAACAGACTTGACCTTGATTATGTTGTATCTGCTGAACACGCCGCCTGCGTTGCCTCCATCTCTGTGCTCCCTGATGGTGCTCTGCATCTGGGAGACAATAAAAACACATTTCATGTGGGTTTTTCCACCCCAATTGGCCCATTTGCTAACTGTGGGGGGGTTGGTGAGTGGGTGGTTTTACTGATAGTGATGCTACGGTATCCAAATGCCACGATACATTAATCATGATATGAACCTAATGATACGATAATCATGATGAGCTTATGGAGTGGCTGGTGAAATACAAAACGTCACGATACTGTATAAAACCTAAACTGTATTTATAAAGCACCATAAAATAATGATTCATGCATACAAAGTGCATGCACAGAGAAAACTCAGCCCGTCAATGCCCCAATATTATGTTTTTGTACCGAAGAGCAGCAGTGCCAAAGATAAAAGCTTGGCCAGAGATTTTTATTGCAAAGTGTTCTTCGTGGTTCAGAGGTGCATCATGGTCTATGTAGTTCACTATGCTGTGTTCGGCTGAAAAGTAATGTTTTTTTTTTTTCCTGACGGAGATGCGCTGCTTTTGATATCGTATCATTACAACATTGCAATATCACTTTTAGCATTACATTCCTAGCTGCTGATGGAAATGGAATCAAAATGGAAATAATGAATGAGAGATGAATTTGGTGTGCTCTGATTGGTTGCTTATGTATGCACTGGTACAGACAGACTATTTTGGTTTGTGAGAAATGCCCCCCAGTATGATGTCGCGCAGTTGTACAGCAATGCCAACTACGATCCCATTAATATACTGACAGGGATGAAAAAAAAATTAAACCACCTTTGTTTCTTCAGGTTTAGTTTTGTTCATTTTGCACAGGTACATTTTGTCAGCGATAATGACTGCAACAAAAATAACTGAAGTTTGAGAGCTGCTGTCGATCCACTTTCAATGGTTTTCTTGAAAAAAAGCAAAACACGTACAATCAATCTTAAGGATGTCAAATAGGACAAAGCAATAAGAAACCGGTCGTAGTTTTGTTGTGTTCACTGCATTCTTCTGCTAATATACTTTCACTGATAACAGTGAAATGAACAAGAAGTTGAAGAAGCAAGGATGGTCAAATAATTTTTTTCCCTGACTATAATACACAACAACAAAAACCATTGACAGACCTCAGCCAAGGAGAGAATTTTCTTCACTGTTAGCAGGACTGTCCAAAATAGTTGTGGCGGCCATTACATTTTTGTGACACGTCTTGTTCAGTCTTGAAATTGGGCTGCACTCAACCTCTACTATTTGAGTTAGCGGCTAACTAAAACTGTCTATTTTGTACAGTCCCGGCCGGTATGTGCAGACCACCATCGACCTGAACATCAATGAGACGAACATACCTCCTCCTCCACCGACTGATACTCCTTGTCATCGGAGGCGAGGTCTATGAGGATGGTGCCTTGGTTGGCACAGTGGAATGTCAGATATGGATTGGCACCTGGGGTCAACGCAACGAGAAAAAAAGGTCAAAATTGCTCAAGTGAAACATTTCCAATGACCTCAAATGGGCCTTCTCACCTTGCTGACCACCCAGCAGCCTTTCTACGCCCTTGATAAGTTTGTGTCGGTGCCCGTAGGCATTGATTCCGATTTCCTTCAACTCCTCGTGACCCATGTCAACAAGGACATCCAAAGTGATCTAACATGAAAAAAAAAAGAGGATTAAGAACTGATGCCTAAAACCAGCTTCATCTCATGCTTTTGATGAGTATGTGTTCCCAAATTCACTAAAGTGAGCTGCCAATTTGCCATCATGCATTTATATTCACATTGAATATTTTTGACATTGTCTTTATTTCTCACCTGCTCTCTTTCAAATATGTCCCTCAAGTGTTCCAGGCCCAAACTCTTCAGGAACTGACTGATATTCATGTCCAGCATTGTCACTATTTGGGAAAATAAATAAAGAAAAGGTTTTTCTTAACCACCTTTGGACAGAAATTACTGAGGAACCAAGAGGCAGATTGAATCATCTTACATTCTCCTTCCTTGCGGTCCGTGCCTGCGGCTCCATCTGCCACTCCTGAACCCCCAGCAGCCGCACCGCTGGCCAGCTCATTGAGCGGCCCGGCTAGATTGTCTATGCTGCTGGCGGCTGATAAGCAGGACGGTGTGGAGGCTGGCGAGATGACAGAGGCGCTGACCACTGTCGCCTGTGGCTTAAAGCAGATTGGGAGAGCGTCCGGGGGCATGGCGTCCATAAGAAGGGCCCGGATGTCGTCAGCCTAAAGGTACAAATAGAGAACGCGTTCCAGTTTAAAGAACAGAAATCTGATCGCTTGTAAGACGAAAGACAAGTTTAGATGAACATGAGATGCATTCATATCCGTAATGGGGTCCAGAAGGTTGAAGCTTTGGTGATGTTACCGTGGCCAGATCCAGAGCTGTCTGGCCTTCTTGGTTCTTCATGGTGGGATCAGCCCCATGAGCCAGCAGCAGGGCACAGAGCTGTGTGCGGCCTTTCTGGGCTGCCTCGTGCAGGGGCGTGAAAGCCCATTTGTCTGTGGCATTCACGCATGTGTTGTACTTGATGAGCAGGGCAGCAATGTCAACATGCTATCAGAGAGGGAAGATAACACAAGCCGCAGTTTTTATGTGGAGAATTAAAAAGGAGCTTTTTCAATCAAAGAAAAGGGGTAGCTGAAGCTACCGAATATATTTTAAGAGCTTGGTGGGTTGAAACTCACGCCATAGGAAGCAGCATTATGGAGTGGGATGAGACCTCCTTTGTCTTGAGCGTTGACGTCTGCCCCGTGTTCCAGCAGATACTCAGCCACTTCAAGGTTGTTGTAGCCGGCTAGGGAGAAAACAGGAAGTAGTCGAAAATTGTAACAAGCACAGAAAATCAATTATCCAGTCTGCATAAGGACAACTACAGTGAGAAGAAAAAGTGTGTGAGAAGTGACCAGTGTCAGATCAGACATCCACAAAGGTAGCGCTCAAGGTCATCAGTTGACATCCGCATACATTCTTACAGGTATGGCTGGTGAGTTCTGATGTTCCGTAAAATGTTTTAATTCAGAGACACTACAGTAAAATGTGATGGATAGATTGCAGCTCCTCCATTCATTTACTGAAAACTAAAAACACATTCTTAGAATTTAAAAAAAAAATAATAAATAAATAAATAAGGGGGGGGCCATAATCTCGACAAAATGTCATGTTGGTACAACTGTAACAGGGCCAGCAAAAAACAAAATCTGTGAAATGATGAATACCTGATGCATTCTTTGACTCACCCCCTTTTCTCTTGATGTCCATGGGGAGGTAAGCATTTTAGAACTTAAACAATCTTTTGTTTTCAATTACCAGTTTAAGTATTTTAATACATTACTGTGCCATAAAATGTGTGTAGGAGCAGGCTGTATCACTGTAATTGATGGAAGGACATTGTTTTCTGCTTCTTTCGTTAAGCTTTGTGATTGAGACAATTAAACGCAGCCAATACAAGAAATCCCATTGTTCGTCATCAATATTCTTAAACACATCGCAGTCGGACACTACCGGTTACATTTTTGGTACAACTACGGATTTGACTCAAGAGCCAGAAATGTGCACAAGCAGTCGGTACCCATTACCTGCAAGGTGGAGTGGCGTGGAGTTGCGGCCCTGAGTGTCTCTACAGTTGATGTTCTCTGGGGAGCAAAGTTTCTGGACACGAGCCAGGCAACCTTTTTTGGCAGCATCCAGCAGGGCAGCATCACCCCTCAGAAGGTCCTGGATGTCAGTGTCTCCATCCTTCACCATGTCGAGTGGCATGTTGCCATCACGGTTCTTCTTGGAGGGGTCTGCCCCATGCTGAATATAGAGACGTTTTAAATGGTAATCACGGTTAATTTTCCAATCTTACAACTTATCCGTCACTGATTGAAACGGTTCTCACTTTGAGCAGCAGTTTGCAAATCTCATATTTTCCTTTGGCTGCTGCCTCGTGGAGTGGGGTGAACTTCCACAGGTCAGCGACATTGACTGAGGCTCCGTGTCTTACCAGCAGCTCAGCGACTTCATAGTGGCCATATGAGCAAGCATTGTGAAGAGGAACCAAGCCGCTGGTGGGATGAGTAACAGGTGTAAATCTCGATTCTCCAGAAAAATCGCCTCTTGGATTTTTTTTTTTTCATTTGCGACAAGTGTCTAAAAATCAAGAGTGTAAAGAAACGCACCCCTTGTCCTTAGCGTGAACATCAGCTCCATGGTGAAGCAGATACTCCACCACAGCTACTCGGTTGTAACCAGCAGCAAAATGAAGGGGAGTGGAGTGGCGTCCCTCCAGATCCCGACAGTTAACATTTTGAGGCGTGCACAGTTGCTGCCACACAAAGAGAACATGACAACAATGAATACCGTGATGGATCTTACAGTGATTGTTTGAAGGCAAGAAGTAGGGTGTTGTGAATGGTAGGGTCCTGTGAGTGACACGTCAGGCAAAAAGCTTCTATTCTGAGCGTCAAATCAAAAGAAAGACCCTTTTGTTGGGAAAATAAGAATCATCTATCATGTCTTCCCCTGAAGAGTCCAGAGGTGATTACTACACTGGACATTGGAAATACCGTTGCCAGTAGAACAGGTTGATCGAAAAAAAATAAAAAATAAAATAATCAAGAAAATGAGGATTTGGGGCCAACTCACTTGCACAGTTTCCAGATCTCCTGCTTTGGCCGCCTCAAGAAATCTGTAGTCCACATCAGAGTTTCGTGTGGGAACATTTTCTGGAAGAAAAGAAAAAAAACACATTCAAAAAAAGAGCAGATGTGAAATAACAAAATCTGAACTGCCTTTGGAAAAACTATTACTATCTTAACCAGATTGCCCCTAAAAGTCTTAAACGAGGTGGAACAGGCCAGTAGTTGTTTTTATAGTTGATATTAGTTTAGTATCCTCTTATTTTATTTTCTTACTAATGTATTTTCTTGTTGTCCTTTCAAGTTAGATTTAAAGTTGAATTTTCAAGAAATTTTCCTTTTCTCAAAATTCAAGGATATAAAGATCCAAGGACTTTTTTGTAGTATCAACAGACATTTCCACATGACATAGAACAAAATACAATCCCCGAGGTGCCAGCTTAGCCCAGTAAGTCACCAGACTTGTGAAAATAACATAAGATAAAATAAATATGAAGAAGAGATAATGGGTGACGGTAATTCAAGGGCTCAATGTGTGCAAAAATGCAAGGCATCAAAGATGTGGTGTGCATGCAGCAGGATGAAAAGCAAGAAGCTTGAGTTTCACATGATACTTACAAGATCATGTAATTGACAAAAAAAAAAAAAAAAAAAAAGTTCAAGAATTAAGTGTTAAACTTGCAGGGATGAATGGGTGGCTATGATGATAATTTCACTAATTCGTAGTTAAATAAATACTAAGTTTTGAAATCAATGAAAAATGGTGAATTTTTTTTCCAACTTCTACAGAAAATAAGCATGATTATTAATTTTTCCATAATCGTCCAGCCCGACCATGAACACCAAAATGTGATTACCATTGAGAATCTGTTGTACAGCTTCATTTCCCATCTGGGCAGCAGTAAAACCCTGCAGTGACACAATGGACGGGTCGGCCCCATAGCTCAGCAGTAGTTTGCAGGTTTGTATGTGACCAGCCAGAGCAGCACGGTGCAGAGCAGTCTGTCCTAGTGTGTCCACGGCGTTCACCTGAAGTCAGACAAGTTAAGGGGGATGGCGGGTGAACCATGTCTTCCAGCATCTTGGAAGGTGACTGCGAATATTTTCGAGCAAACCGAGTATTAAAAATGCGAACCTTTGCTCCATGTTTCTGCAGCACCTCCAGAATGTCATTGTGCGCTCTCTCGGCAGCAACATGCAGAGGCGTCATGAAGCTGTGACGCACAAAAGAACAAGTGAACGCTTTCGCATCTCAAACTGAGAGGACTTTGTGATGTTAAGAGTTAAAACATTAAAATGTGAAGTGTTGAAACAAATTGTGGACTTACTCTTTGTTCTTCTCGTTAATGTTGGCACCTTTACGTAGCAGCAGCTCAGTCACTTGCTTTCTTTTTGGGTGAGGGGAAGCCACTGCACAATGCTTCAAATGAAACAAAAAATGAGTACATAGGCCACATGTTTATTAAAATAAATAAAATAACTTTGTAATTAATGTAGAGTATCCACTGTAAATCACAAGTTCCAAGACCCTATGCCGCACCGGAACGTAATACTGTATTTAAGTATCATAGTTCTCACCAGAGCTGTCTCGTTGGTTTGAGGATGTTTGAAGCTGATGACTTCCAAAGCCAGGGTCTTCTTCACTTTGGTCATGTCTGCCTCTCGAGCTGCCTGGAGCAGTGAATGGCCTTTGAACTCATCTATACAGAATGAAGAGAGAAAATTCAGGGACCAAAAAAAAAAACAAATCACTTTGGGTGATGAGAGTCTGATTACAAGCTATTGTGTGATTTCAGTCATTGCTGCTTAAGAGGACTCACAAGTTAATCTCTCTTTCAACTCTGGAGTGGGAGCCATGTCCACAGCACTCTTGCTGTGACAGTTGAGTAGGGTCGGGTCAGCCCCGTGGCTCAGCAACAAGGAGCAAACTTCCACGCGGTTCTTGGATGCTGCTTCGTGGAGGGGAGTGAACTGCCACAAGTCCATAGCGTTGACACAGGCACCGTGCTGCGGGAGGAAGCGTGAGGAAAACACAAGCACACGGGAAAAATATTGTCAAGTGCACTGTGGTTCGTCATAACAAATTTTAAATGCATTTCAATGAATTTCAACTTACTTTAAGCAAGAGCTCAGTAACCTCAAAGTGACCATAGGAACAAGCATTGTGAAGAGGAACCAGGCCGCTGAAGTCACAACATATTCAGGTTTAGAGTCTGTGATGTTGCTCACTTTCAAGTGTTCAAGAAGGTCCTCATTATAGCGCTCACCCCTTGTCCTTGGCGTGAACATCAGCTCCATGCTGAAGAAGAAGCTGAACGATACGGACTCTGTTGTAGCCAGCAGCCAAGTGGAGAGGAGTTGACTGTATTTATTAAAAAAAAAAAAAAAAAAGCATGTCTTATTAACATCAACGCAAATGAGGTTGGCTGTTCAGCTGCCTTGACTGCGCGCTGCCTTCGATGGCCGTTGGAGCAAGCGGCTGATTAGAGCCAGAGCCAATGTGATTCGGCTGGCTATGATAGGTGAGCTGCAGATGAATGGTGTACATGTACATGATGGTGTCAACTCAGTGGAGGTGCGAGCAAAACACGGTGTCCAACTTAACATGCTGTCAGAGGTGAGAACTAACAATGCTAATTTCATTTGATTACATCTACATGACCTGTTCTGCAGTACAAAGCTGAAAATGCATTCAAGTAAGGAGCTGCCAGTACCGACAAGTATGAAATTAAAAAAAAAAAAAAACAACTATTGGTAGACATTCCAGTTGATGCAGATGAGATGCTTCCGCTGGATTATCTAGAACCTCAAATAAAATGTATAAATGAATGACTTCAAAATGCTGTCATTTAATCCATCTCAAGCATTGAATAAGCAATTATTTGGACAGTTCTAATCTGCATATGAGAAATTACGATCAAATGTAACTGCGAGGGCATGCAACGATGCCATAAAATGCATTGTTTAAGGAAGCATATTCAAGCTAAAGTACTAAACCAAAATGTATTTCAGCCAAGAAAAAAAAATGTAAGTGAAAGCAAGATTTTAAATCCAAGTGCAGTTGTTCTCTTTATTGTGTCTACCGTAATAAAGATGAAGCTTGCAATCAAATACTCATTCTCAACCCAATTTCCATGCAGGGATATTTGGGGGGCAGCAGGGAGAAAAGTAACAATTCAAACAGTCATTCCCAATTCAATTTCCAAGCAGGAAGATTTTGTAAAGGAAATATTCAAACTGCAACTTCTAGATGACCGAATTTGCTGTGTAATGGCATTGTTGCTCAGTGTGAGATAACATTGAAAAAAGCAAGGTGCTTGAGAAACAGGTAAAAGTCATTCCTGATTACCAACCGGTTCATTGGGGGTGTGAGGTGGACACATTTCACTTGACATAATTGCTTGACAAAAGGCAAAGAGGCTGAGCGAGCCTTTGGGCATGCATGGGCAACTGTCAGATATCATGTTAATAAGAAAAAAAAAAAGCCAGATCAAATACTGTGTGGAGGCTGGGTGAATGATGGTGTGGGTGAGTGAACAGAGAAGACAGACGCTGAAGAAAGCAGGCAGTGAAACAAACTGAGCTCCTCTGCAAATTCAAAAACATGGCGTTTTCACCACTGACACATTATCCAAACACACTCACATGCGACACGCGCACACACAAACCCGCACACAGACATACAGAGGAGCATCAGGGTGTGATACATGAGTGACCCACACACCCATGATGTGCAATTAATCGAGTGACAGCCAGCTTATTGGTCAAATAAAACAATGGATTAAAAAAAGGGGGAAAAAATAAGACCACAACAGTGCATCAATCAAGTGGCTGTTATCAAGGTCAACTTACCAGCATTTTTTGAGATGTTGACTGATCGACAAATGTTGCCAGAGTCACACAGAAAACAAAATGGAAAAAAAAATTACAAAACTGCAGCATCGGGTCATAGATAAATCTGTTCTCCCCTCTGAGAAAAGACTGAAAAAAAGCCTATTTCATGAATCACCGTTTTATCTGTCATACACGCAGTGAAATTTAGGTTAAACAGGTTGAGGGTGATGAGAGCCCTCAATGGTTGTCAAAATCCAAGTGGTATACGGTGGGTTTATGACGAAACAAAAAATAAACAAAAAATAAAAATCTAAGTGGGCTAGTTCATGCAGGCATCATGAAAAGCTACAGCATTGAATAACAAGGAATGAATGAAACAAGTGCATGACGATCCAGGTTACTGTTAGCATTTCATTATTGTGCAGATGAATGCACAATTTAGGGGGGGTTAATAATAAAGCAAAAGTGCCCTCCTGGTGGTAGCCTCGGGAGGTGGGGCTCTGGATGACATGACTTCAACATTAGCAATGCTTTACATTTATATCAGGAAAATGCTGTCAAGTGCATTGTGGGTTGTCTTCGGACAATTAACCTTGCACTACACTACAGGTAAAGAGAAAGAAAATTCCACATGCCAGTGGCCGACACATGGTCATCGTGGAGAAAGTGGCGATCCATCCCGAGAACCACTCAAATAAAGAACTGTGAAATAAAAGCTCCAAATGGTGAACACAAAGTCAATGTCCAAATAACACACAGGAGAAGATGAATTGGGCATCTGAGAGAAACCACAGATATTGCAACATGAGAAAAAAATTGACAAATTCAAGTAAGAGGTGCATGCATAATAATCAAACACGGTGATGAAAATAAAAACCAGCTAATCCTGTTATATGCAGTTACTCAGCATACATTTAGAATACAGACAGCAACAGTACACGGCACATTATAACAATGGTTTCATATCTCTTTGTGGTTATTTGATGCAGTTGTATTTGAATTACCTTGCGACCATCACTGGCATGACAGTTAACATTCAATGGAGTCAGAAGAGCCATCAGTTTCTCTTCATTTCCGCTCCTGGAAAGATAAGTACGGACAATAGTTGATAAAACCTAACTTTCATTTCACAATTCAAGGACAATATCATGTTGCAGCAGCTAACTATCTTAACTCTGATTACAAGCGTATATGTAGGCCTGTCACGATACTTACGTTGACTTATCGTCAGATGACTAAAATGGACACAATATTTTTTTACGCACTTCACAAATTGTTATTTACCCATATGTTTATTTCCATACATCCTAAGCAGTGAGTCATACTGATTCATTCCCTCTCCTGTCACTCACCTTACTCCCTGCTTTGTGAATTGACTCGCACACAGACACATTATGGATGAAACGGCGAGAGAGATTTGCAATTGCAATGTCACGAATTAATATTGACACTTTAAAGAATAAATCAATCAAAAAATTATTAAAATATTTACGTAACACTGACATTCCAACAATGTACACACATATGCAGGCACATACACATTTTCTTCTTTTAATTAAGGCAGCGGCCCCCGAACTTTGAGTCACTAGTTATTTTCATGTGGAGAGAATTTTTAAAGACAGACATAGAAAGAAAGAAAAAAAATTGACTTCAAATATCAGTCACCATTATCTATGCTTAGAGTCGGCATATTCCAGCAAGTGTTAGGAAAGTAAAGACACAGGTCCCCGAAGGCGGCATGGTGATTGTTCTATGAGTAATTTTAAGTTTTTGTTAGCACACAGTTGTGGTCTGAGAACTATGAAAAATAATAAATCTGGCAATGAAGCTTCACATTGTGTCACTGCCCTTGCTTCTCACCGCTGATGTGAATCTACATAGGCTAGCAGCAATCGGGGGTAGCCTCAAATCATTAGCTTTTGACTAACATCGTACTCGTCTGCTCACTTCTTCTCCGAACGGGTAAGCACTACGTCAGTGCAGCCCACCAGCGAAATGACACCGCATCTGCAATTGTCGTATTGTCAAAAATGCACCGCAATTCTCCACAAACTATTTTAATCATTTTCATCCTGTTTGCGCAATTATGTGACCCAGGATTTTTTGAAAATATCCATCACAAAAATTATTACGGGATAATTACGAGTTAGCTTTCAATGATTGCCCTGACAAATTCCGGAAAATCCATAACAGTTGGCAGCTCTGTCACTTTATCGGTGGCATTAAAACATGTTTATTGTGATAGTTTCTGGGAAAATGTGGTGGCCTAAAAATGTTATTATGACATTACATACTGCGTATGCAACTATCAAACATCTCAAAAATAAGGTGGAGGGGACTCACCTTGCTGCTTCTAGGAGTTCATCTTTCTTGTATTCACCTATTTATAAATATAGTTCAAGATTAGGTCAAGGCATGAAACAACTTTCACAATATTTCAACTCTGTCAATGTCACACCTTGTTTAAAAAAAAACAAAACAAAAATCTTTTTTGGGGGGCAGGGTGTAAAAGTTGAGAATAGAAACTGACCGGTGAGCACTGCCTTGGCAGACGGGTCAGCCAGATCCAGCGCTGATTTTCCATCAGTGTTGCGGATGTTTGGATCAGCTCCATGCTGGAGTAACACTACATTTACATGAGAAAAACAAATGCACTTTAAAAAGATCTCTGAACTGTGGCAGCGGTTAGTTTTGACTGAATTTATTATTTTTTTTACTAACCCTGCAAACCACGCTCACAAGTTTCAATACGGATACACTGAAAAATTATGAGACATAATCAAAGAGTAAAGTTTACCTATGCACACATCAATCTTTCCTTTAATGGCTGCCTCATGCAGAGGAGTGTAATTCCAGTTATCTCTGGCGTTGGGGTCTGCACCCTGACACAAGAGAAGGCTCACAACCTCAGCATGGCCGAAGGAGCAGGCATTGTGCAAGGGGATCAGTCCTCCATCATCTCTGGCATGGACATTAGCGCCTGTCTGCAGAAGATGCTCCACCACATCCTTCCGACCAAAACCTGAAGTCATATTTATTTATATAGCCTTTAATGACAAATAGTCTCAAAAGGCTTTCACATGCCCACAGTTGACAGTAATTAACATCTCCTGATCTTAACCCTCAGGAGGGCAAGGAGAAACAAACAGAAAAAAAAAAAACATCTGGGGAAAAAATGAGAAACCTTGCGAGGGGGCGCAGTTGTGAGAATCCCCCTTCTAGAATGAACAGGCTGCAATGGATGCCGAGTGGGCAACATTTGACACAACAACGGAGAATCGTTTTAAAATTATGCCACTTAGGAAAGGATTGGTGTATATCCAAACTCAACAATTTATCTATATACGATCGAGTAAAGAGGTCTTCAACGAGTAGACCAGTTAAAACGGAGTTACGTTTGTTAAAACTAGATTAACTTAAAGTACACGACGCTGTAGTAGAATCATAGCGTGTGGGCCAGTTTGTTGTCAATTTGACACAGAACGACACAGAAGCAAGTAATCTTGCTGCCACCTGTGATTCGCTGGTTAACAAGGCTACATTCTACCACTCAACTAAATGACAACACGTCGGAGTGGACACAAATATCTATGGAGGATTCCAATTTAGCGGATATGATAATGTAGCCAAGCGGTAGCTCGTTATCTTAGCCTAGCTTAGCGAGACATACCCGCAGCAAAATGCAGAGGAGTCGATTTTCGGCCAGCCATGTCTTTCGCGTTGACGTTCGCCGAATCGACAAGACGTTTCACTCTCGACACATCTCCGTTGCGACAGGCTTCGAACAACTCCCGAAAGGCTCCGCCGATACCGTCGGTGGGGCTTGTGGCTCCGGAGCCGGGGCTGGAGACGCCGCTGCCCCCAGAGGTGGTCGTGCTTGAGCTCACGCTGCTCGCTAGGACCGCGGCAGGCAGGTCCGGAGAGGCCAGAGCGCCTTCAACCCCTCCACTGCATTCGCGCTCAGTTTCATGCGGCGAGTTGATCCCTGCCATCGGCGTAGCCGTCGAGTGAGCACCCGAAAGTGAACTGTTCCTCGGCGGAGACTGTAGGCTGTTCTGTTGCTGCTGCGCTGCTGAGCGACGAGACACCGCCATTACAGCAGCTTGCAAGCAACAATAACCCCCCGCTCCGCCTTTCCGGTCAAAGTGTACGTGCTTCCGGTTTGGTTCGCAATCGCTTTGCTTGCCTGCTCGCCAGGGGAATTGATTGACTTTTCTGCGCCGTTGTTACTCAATAAACATACAGGTCCCGAGTCCAGTATTTTTTCACATGTATTTAGTTGAATATATTGCGATTAGAGCGTATATGTCGATAAGCAAGTATGAACGTCAGTACAGTACCAGAACTCGGCTTTCTGGATGCATGTTTGTACGCACGCACGGAACGAGAAGGATGAGAACTTAAGTGGATTTTGCTGGTCCGTCATGCACCTGCGGCTGGACCAGGTGTCCGTCATCGTCAGCCATTCATTATTTCAAGCCGAACCAAAACTGTCATTGTCAGCAAGTCACTCCCGCCATCGTGGTTATTTTAAGTGTGGTTCCGTCATTGCAAAATTACAGTTTGTCACCAATATTTTAGGATAGTTAGGAAAAAACAGTTTATAAGGGTAACAGTAGTGATGGGCACATCAGTAAGTGTCACCAATCCCTTGTCATTCGCCAGCAGTCAGATCCCATTAATCTTTATTTTAACCACACTTCCGCAATATGGCACAATATGTGTTTGTGGTCTGTGGGACATATTTGCAAACTCATTCAAAGGACATTTTTCATGTGATCACACCCGACAGGTCCGTTTTGCAGTCCCCCCCAGTCCCCTCTCACTTGTTAAAAAATGTTTAGTCTTCTATTTTTTGATATAATGTGCAGTGGAATCTCTTCTGTCTCCTCATTTCCAATTGGATGATTTTCATGCAGTATTGTGATGTTTATCACACACATGAGATAACTCATCTTCGAACACCCAAAAAGTTTTGCAAGCAAGATGGAATATTTATATCGATCTATCTTTTTGAGGGTTTAAGCACAGGTGTCGAACTCTGGTCGTGGAGGGCCGCTTTCCTGCATGTTTTCAAAGTCTCCCTGTTGCAACACACCTGATTAAAATGATCAGATCATCAGCAAGGTCTGCGGAAGTCTGATATTGAACCTGTTCATTTGAATCTGGTGTGTTGCAACAGGGAGACTTGGAAAACATGCAGGACAGCGGCCCTCCAGGACCTGAGTTTGACACCTATGGTTGAAGGGGACATGCAGACTAAGTTGCAGTGCTGTGAAAAACAAAACAAAACAAATGCATAAGAAAACACACAACTCAGGTCAATACATTTTACTGACATTATATTACTGCGTTCAAGCATGGCTGGGAGAAAACATCCTCATTCCATGCTGACATCTCGGCAGAGCTCTAATTGTGTCCATGTGACACACACGGTGGCCAGCTAACAAAGCTAAAAAAGGAGCTAAAATACGCTTCATGCCATGCTATTTCCCGGACACATAAATGTACTCTGTTGTGGCACGTTCGGGACCGTGTTGACTCATGCGTGCTATTGATCGTCAATTCTCCCAGGGAGTTTCGTCTGTGCTACTCTCCGCACATCCTCCAACGAGGTGTGGATCTCCAGCTTCTTGGGGAAATTCCCAGAGCTTGCCGATCGGAAATGACAGGCAAAAGATGGAGCCAGAGAGGGACAATTTTCCTCGAGAATTTTAATATTCTGCCCTCATGAGGATAAGCGGTTCGGATAATGGATGGTTACTGTCAGGTCATACAGACAACATATATCAACATATATGACAATGAATGTTTTTTTTAAAGACTGCAAACTATCTTTATTAATTACTATTCTATGAATTATTTTAAAATAACACTAACAGTTTTCATGAAACAAAGCATTTTCATTGACACCATAACCAGTTAAGTGTAAACAAAAACGTATCACAAAAACAATTAATTTTTAACATAACTTGTGTTTCAAAGGAAGAAAAGCTTGTCGGCCAACTGGATGGATGGTTCAGAATGAAGGTACTGGCCTGAAAGGTAAGCCAGTTTGTGTGCATATTTGCACGGTGCGGGAACGCGAATCGTGCCTGGCCAGTTCCAGTACAAATGGCACATTTTGAAGGTCAGCCTGTTGGAATATAAAAGCCAGTAAATAAATGAAATAAAATTGTCTGACAATTGGTAGGAGTACAGCAGAATGCTGCATGTAATCTCTGGTTGGACACCCACTCTGAATTGTGTAACTCCACTGTCATAGAATTAATTGTCATCAAACGAAATCATGAGTTGAATTAAAATCTCTCTTTGCAATATACAATAGGGCTGACCAATAGTGATTTAATATGTGATTATTATTTATGTTATCGTTATGTTTGTTTTTTTTCAGCTGTCCTCTTTAGAGACTCTGTATGCCTTTTTCTGCCGGAACAGTTTTTTTGTGATGTATTCATCATTTCTGTTCACAAATCCTTTAGCAATTGCTATTTGATCAATTTTATCAGTTCAGTCGCTGCATGTTAAGAACATGTTTAGATATGACTTGGATGAATCAGCCATCAATCGGCAAGTCAAATTTTCTTGTGCACACTTAAGCTTTGTTGCTACTCTAGTAGTGGACAAGGTCTTAGACTGACCATTGGCTACTTTTAATCTATTAAAGGAGGAAGTGTGTGTCAGACGGGGGGGGGGAGAGAGAGAGAGAGGGGGGGGGCATAAGTAGCTAGATTTGGTTACTGCGGGAGCACTTTTGATTCCCACCGGCCTGCCATTTCCTTTTGTTTTTTGTTTCTTTTTGCCCTGCACCAAATCGCTGCCTTTGTGATATGAACCGACATCGACACAGACATCGAATGTCGTAGAATGCCATTTTTCTATTCGATGTCGGTTCCATTTCGATTAATTGTTCAGCCCTAGTGTACAACATGACAATCATAGGGAATAGGAATGGCCAATCTCATTTTATTAAATATGACAAAGTAACTCATAAATAAGAAACTTTGTAATGCCAAAGCAATCTCGTGAAAGAAATGTAGCGTAAATGCTTCTGAATTCTTTTTCAACGTCGAAATTTTAGGACACTTGATAACATACAGTGTATTGCATTGTGGCTCATCTGTGGGGAAGCAAATTACTGTATTTTTAAAAGTTCATCAACAGGATTTAAAATATTTGAGGAAGAGGAAACCTTTGCAGATGGTCTGGTGTGAGGTTTGCTGTATTGTACAGGGTAATGTAGTGGGTAGGAAGTCCACATCCCTGCCGAATGTGATGTGCCATGAGATAGAAGTCCATCCTACATTATGTTGAGAAAAGAAAGAAGAGAGACTTGTAATTTAATGAGAAGACAACTCTTGCGGCACACTCACACAAGGCCCCTTGAACGATAATGGACTTGAGTGAAATTCAATCTCCCACTTGTGACTGATCCATCCTCTTTTCTCCCCTGCTTTTTCCCTTCTTTTTATTTATTACTTGAGGACTCATCGCCATTAATTACGATTGCTTGCCGGCATGTGCCTGTGCATGCCATGGACATTTGGAATTATTGGGTGATTTATAAGATAGGATATCCTTTATTAGTCTCGCAATGGAGAAATTCCCAATTCACAGCAGCAAAGTTATGAAAGGAAGAAGACAGATTTATCGATTTAATCAATAATTACATTTTTTTTCTGGTTCCAACTACAGTGACGCACTGTTTACACTGACGACATGGTGGCAAACCGACAAGAGCTGGCTTCAGAGGAGTAGTCTGTGGGCCCTGGAATTATGCTGTTTGATGACTCTGTGCAGTGGTAAGAGTCAAAACACAGTCCTCCCCCCCAATTTTGCTGCTGTAGACTGCAAATTTCCCCAGTGTGGGACAAATAAAGGTTATCTTATCTTAAGAAAATATTGATAAAAATATAACTTTCGTCCCGTGGCTCATGCTAAAAATATGCACATTAGTTTTCAATATCATATTAAATCTTATAAATAACTGAAGAAAGTAGAGATGCATTTTTCATGTAAATGCCGTAATCCGTTCCAAGCCCCCCCCCCGCCCAAATTCACACATAAATGTTTTTGAAAGCATAAACATGCATAAAAATATGGAACAAATACATGTTACAATTATATTATTGCACAATAAATGAGTTGTTCATAATGTAAAAAACTAAGAATAAAGAATAAAAACGATGGTCATTTCACTTTTAACTGCGTCATCAGTTTTTTGCCCTCTTTAGTTCATGTTCTCTCTCATGTTTGTTTATTGTTTATGTAAACAAACAAAACAAGAAATGTTTTTTTGCCTGGCGTTTTGTAAATAACTGATCCAAGGACGTTTGCTTTTGTCGGCTTTTAACAATCCTTTGAAAATGTCCAAAGCCAACATCGGCATAGTGAGCGACCGCTCGACTGGTGAACAGTTTTTCTGGGTGATTCACATTTACGTAAAACTATTGGAACGCCTCAGGGCCCGAGGGGCGAATGACGAGGACTCTGCATAGACACATCTCTATGTATCTACACACATAGACATATACGGCAGAGGTCCCTCTTAACCAATGGGATGCCAGGAAGATGTTTGGCAATAGCCAATGGCAGAGCAGCTAAAAGCAGGTTGCGTTTAGGAAACTCGGAGCTGCGAGTAGCAGCCCATACAGTATTTTTACTTTTCGTGTCTTGAAATTTCTTTCGTAACAAGAGGCAATATTTTCCTGTTGAGGCATTTCGTAACGTGAATATTTATTATGAAGAGATGTTCGTAATTAGAGGTACCACTGTATATGCAAGATGGCAGACTCATCAACGGGCAAAAGGTTATTGCGTAATATAGAATCCGGTGAGAAACATTGCTTTGTGTGTAGCCCCTGCAAAGAAATCTACTGCAGTGACATGTTATAATAAAGACATGGGCTCGATTCATAGAGTTTATGCTGCAGTCGCAACACAGAGAGGGCAATCAGGCTGGAATTGCACAAAGTTTTGTGCAAGCACATTCTGCAGACAACCCCCCCCCCCCCCCCAAACATCTTTATAAACAATATCTATCTCTACACACATACACGTACTTGATATGCAAGATTCATGGACAGGCAGCACTTTTTGCAGGTCCAAAAACGTATTGCCAAGTGGCAAAGAAATACAAGTAGTGTCGACAGTTCAGGTGTGTTTTGTTTTTTTTTTTTTTTTTACTTCAAGGCCAAGGTCATCTTTTTTGTCAAATATGCTTTATGTATGACATGCTGTGTTTAGGCATTGAAATAATTCTCATTGTGCATGGATTGTTCAGACATGCACAGTGAGAGAGTTTCACCCTGTTATGGACATATTTGTATGTACTGTGTGCCCCGATCCTCGTGGGGATAAGCAGATTAGAAAATGGATGGATGGATAAATATATGAGATGCACTTACCAGTCTTTTTGAGTAAGAGTGTGATCCAAAACAGTTCCGGGTGAAGGTGCGCCAAAGCTGCTTCCAGCACAGGAATAGAGGGTAGTGCTGATTCTCTTTTTGACCACAATGAAGACAAGCTTTGGCTCATAGCTGGGAAACGTCTCAAAGCATTTGATCAGCTGTGGGATCTCGTACTGCTCAACAATCTTGAGCTGACCATCTGACACGCCATCCCGATACACCACAATCCTTTCTGGCAAGTAATGGTTGACCTATGTAGAAGGTTTATACACAGGTTGATGTAGTGGTTTTACAGGACAATGTTGTCTTTAAAATGTGATATTACATGCACATTTCTTTTCCATATAACATTGGAAAGTACAGTACAATTCATAAAGTGATTGGCTCTCTTAACCTTCCCAGTCCAACATCTAGTGTGTATTTGAGCCAAGTCTATACAAGTGGCAGCCTGCGAGCCACAGGCAGCACGATCGCAAACGCTGAATGGCCCAGCAGCACAAAGAAAAAGCAGCATGCGGTGATTTTACTATTGCATTTGTGGGACAAATCAAAATAATAACAACCACAATGACAATCACACATTTATTTCAAATTCCTTGGCAACGTTTGCCATTTTTGTAAACAATCAATTCCAATCTGGACGAATGATGTCACAACGCATATTGAATAGCAACGTCATTTACGAGCACGGCTATCAGGAAACATGGCGCCTTACACTCCTAAGATGGTTTGCATTTTATATGAAAGGATAACAAACTGGGCAACTTGCAAATTATATTAATATTTGATCGAAAGGAGGAAACCCTACCAATACGCAAGATAATTTGCACACACAACAAGCGGTCGCGTTTTTGATTCGAGTTGGAGTGCTCAACCCATCAGCAGCGGCAACCTAACCAGGTCCTCTGTCAATACTCCAGGGAACTATATAAGGGCCATTTCGACCTTATTGTGGTAACTGTTGCACATTCTGCCTGTATCAGAACCTGGCAGTACTCAGTCCAGTCTATCACCAGTTTCTCCTTTCACTGAGGCAGGGAAGAGTGAGTTCCCAGATCATAGTTGGAACTGAGTTGATTGTACTGTATTTTTCACTGGCTGCCATAATTCTATTTACATCATATGATTACTGGACGTTACTGTGTAATTGCCACAGAATTGTATTTTGTGAATTAATTATTCACACGCACTGCATATTTGTATCTTTTTATTTTGTTTGTTTATTTTCTGATTTTCAAAACAAATCTAGCTTATTCCCCATTGCACCCCATCAAGGATAGGATGTGGACCTCTTAAGACCACACTATTGGATTTAAGAGAAGATAAGAAAACCTTTATTTGTCTAACAGTGGCGAAATTCCAAATTTACAGCAGCAAAATTCTGAAAGGGAGAAGTAGAACTTTCTAAGGTTATGTTACTTTTAAAAATGTATCTTGCACATAAGACATAAAACAAAAGTAGATGCTAATCTACTTGTTTAGTCTCCCGCCCCCCCATTTCAACACAAACATGTCTTATACCACTGACAATGGGCTTAACAAAACTACAAATACTGTAACCACATTACTGTGCTTAAAATGAATTTCCAGCATTGATAGGTAAAAGCATATACCTCATGATACTTGTGCAGTGCATCCAACAAGCAAACTGTGAATCCATTGATGAGTTCTTCATTGGGTCCTTGAAAAGTTACTCTGGAATACCAGCGAGTTATTGAGCTATTAAAAGAAAAAAAAAGTTTATAACCTTCCAAGAAACACAATACTATTCATAATACAGGCCAAGAGAGGGGGGGGAGGGGGGGATAGATTTGCAAAGCTGAACATGAATAACACCAATAAACGGTGAATAAGACTGACCTGTTTATGCTTGCGACAAAGCCCATGACAGATTGGCGAGCCTTGCTGGTGTCATGGTGGACATCAACTCCCACCACCATTAAGTTTTTCTGTTATGAGGGGTATGCAAGTAAAAATGCAATCACCCATACCTTCACCACAAATGGTGGAGATAAAAACACACCCCTCTTCAAATTCAATTTTTTTGTGGTGGGTGGGTCGGTCGCGGGGCTAATTAAGACGAAGAGACAGCTTCAGCATTATGACAAATTGTACAACTCAACTGAAGAAAAAATCTTTCAGAAGGAAAAATAAAACAGTTACATTCGCTTGGTTGCAGAAATGCACACACCTTCAAACTAATATTTTCTTGTAGCTTGGTCACATTCATGGCGAAAAAGTTGTGAAATAAACAGTCGTCTCTTTTTTAAAATCACACAAACTTGGCAGTTAAACAGGGGTGTGTAGGCATTTTATATGTCAGGTCTTTGTTTATCATAATTGTTTGTCATGTGCAATACCAGTGTATCCTATACTACCGGAGACAAATTCTTTGTGTGTTTTACATACCTGGCCAATAAAGATGATTCTGAGATAATTTTCAACACACACACACACACACACACACGCACACACGCACACACGCACACACGCACACACACACACACACAGCTTTTTCTGCACAATAAAGCGCACCTAAAAGCATTCAAATTCCTCAAAAGCCAACAGTGCGCCTTATAAGCCGATGAGCCTTCTATATGTGTCAATATTCCGATTTCTTGGACGTAGTATTTTAAATGTTCTGTAAAGCGCTTTGTTGCAGCTGCAGCAGTTGTGAAAGCTGTATATAAATAAAGCTGTATTGTATTGTATTCCTTTAGCGTAGCTCCATCTAGTGGATACACAACGCACCACAGCAACTACAGTGATCCCTCGTTTATTGCGGTTAATGGGGACTGAGACCACCCGCGATAGACGAAAATCCGCGCCCCCACCCCGCCCCCCTAGGAATTTGTATGTAAGGATTTGTGGGTACCAGCATGTTTAAAATATGTAAACAGTATTTATACTTTACATATTTGAAACAAAGACTATAGCAGTACCAGTGTTGTGTCCAAGGACCGGCAACCCGAGGCCAAGGCCAAGGACTTGCCTCCGAGGCCAAGGCCAAGGCCAAGGACTTGGAAAATTTTCCGAGGCAAGGCCAAGGCCAAGGACTTGAGAAATTTTCCGAGGCCAAGGCCAAGGCCCAAGGACTTGCTTCCGAGGCCAAGGCCAAGGACCAAGGACTGATTTTGAAACTGAGGCCTAGCCCAGGACATGTATAGAACAATGCCAAGGACCGGCTCGAGGAACACATCCCTGAGCAGTACACATATTGCTCTAGTCTTTGTTTATATTTACTTAAATCTTAAATTATAAAACCTTCTACAGTAATTACTGTAACATTTATCAGCATTGACTTTATGCAACTGTGACAGTGTAGCCTCCATTAGCCTCCAGCGAGCTGCTGGCCAGCTATTCAGCAGCAGCCGATGTGTTTATGATAAGACAATTAAGTAGGCAACAGACATTGCTGCTTTTTTTCTTACAAGCCCAATCACCCCCCCACCCTCTCTCTCTCTTGCACTTCCCCCAGCCACACACACACACACACACACACACACACACACGCACACGCACACGCACACACACACACACACACGCACGCGCACACACACACGCGCACACACACACGCGCACGCGTGCATGCACGTGGGCGCTCGCGCGTGAGTGCATGCACTAACACACACACTAGCACGAGAGCGCACACACACTCACTAACACATGTAGTAAACACAACACTGATCTAGGCAAACACTTGATTAGACACTGATCAAAGAGTAACCCATGTGGTAAGACAGAAGGGAGGGTGCTGGGCAGGGCTGAGAAGATGCACAGCCAATCAACATGGCTGTGCATCATGGGATAAATCCACTCCTGCTGTCATTGGTCGACGTCGGCGCTGGGAACCAATCAAGTTACAGCCATGAGCAAAACCTCTGAGTCATTCTGCATTTTTTTTCTGAATGCAGTACTTTGGAAAAAAAAACGCGATGCACCGAGGCCGCGATAATCAAAGCGCGAAATAGCGAGGGATCACTGTATTGCAGCTTCTATGCGCCTTATAATGCAGTGTGCCCCTATATATGAAAACTGTTTAAAAATAGGCCTTTCATTGAAGGTGTGCTTTATACTCTGAAGCGCCTTATAGTGCGGAAAATACAGTGTGTGTGTGTGTGTGTGTGTGTGTGTGTGTGTGTGTGTGTGTGTGTGTGTGTGTGTGTGTAGGCTTGAAGAATGAGGGACTGACGTGCCCACCACTGCAAATATCTGACCCGCCGTAATAATGTATGGCTGTTTACAAGCATGGGGCTTACCAAAGGCACACCGACAGTCCAAAGTTCCCCTCCTAATTTGCTGTTCACTTGCAGGAGTATCTTTTGGGCCACACTCCTTAATTTCTGTTGCTGGGAAATTGTCCGGACATTGATCGCCTAGCAAGCAAACACAATACTAATTAATAGATTGAGTATTACAAAGTCTAGACTGGGGTGTTAAACCTATAGCATAGTGCATCCACAAAGTTTTCACAACATTACAGTTTTTTCCATGTTACAGCCTCATCCCAAAATGAAATGCATTCATTTTTCCCCCTCAAAATTCTACACACAACACACAATAATGACAATGTGAAAGTTTTTTAGGGTTTTTTTGGCAACTAAAAAAAAAAAAGAAAAAACGAAGACCACATGTACAAAACCAATCCCAATGAAGTTGGGCCATTGTTTTAAACATGGTCAACCGACAGTATATTTCAGTGAATAGGCTGTTCACGTTGATAAATATTATTGTTTTTAGGAAATAATAATTAACTTGGAATTTTATGGCTGCAATATGTTCCAGAAAAGCTGGGGCAGGGTTATGTTTACCACCGTGTAACACCTTTTCTTTTAAGCAACATTCAATAAGCATTTGGGAACTGAAGACATTAATTGTTGAAGCTTTTTAAGTGGATTTTTTTACCATTCTTGCTTGATGTACCACTTCAGGTGTTCAACAATCCAGGGTCTCTGTTGTCATATTTTTTGCCTCATAATGCACCACATATTTTCAATAGGAAGACAGGTCTGGACTGCAGGCAGGTTAGTTTAGTAGCCGCATTCTTTTACTACGAAGCCACACTCTTGTAACGTGCAGAATGTGGTGTGGAATTATCTTGCTGAAAGAAGCAGGGACGTCCATGAAAAAGATGGCAGCATATGTTTCTCCGAAATCTATATGCACCTTTCAGCATTAATGGTGCCTTCACTGATCATGTTCCATCGGCACTAACACAGCCCCATACCATCACAGATGCTGGCTTTTGAACTTTGCATCCATAACAGTCCGGTTGGTTCCATTTCCTTTTTAACTTTCAACAGAATAACGACCCAAAGTACACAGCCAACAAATGAGTGGCTTCAGGATACCTCTGTGAATGTTCTTGAGTGGCCCAACCAGAGCCCAGACTTGAATCTCATTGAATATCCTTGGAGGGATCTAAAAACGGATGTGCGCCCCATCCAACCTGATGGCGCTTGAGATGCTGCGAGGAGGGATGGGCAAAACTGCCCAAAGATATGTGTGATGCCCTGAAGGCAACAGTTATCTACTGTATATATTTTTTCTTTAACGGTTTCTCTCTGGTATGGCAGTTATATGGGAAAAACTATACGTGGGTTTAATGTGTTAGAAGTGTTTTGAGACACTGTCATTGATGGAGTCTTATCTGCCGATGTCATTTCCTGTTTGGTCTCGTCCGGTTTGAGGGTGAACACAGGGCAGACATATTTTGTGTGCTATCCACCGCCATCCACGGTGAACCATTGTAGAAGTAATGCCATAAGTTCAATAATGTTCATTTTAGAGGTGTTGTGAAAGCCGAGATAGTGACGTTTTGGTTGGATGTGTGGTTTATTGGGGCTGTGCATGTGTTGGTGTTTGTTACAACTGTGGACTGTAGTTGAATGGAACGATTGATTATGATGCCCTCTACCGGCTATTTTCTGCCATTGCCTTTGAATGATGGAATGCCAAGGAACAGATTGTTTGCTGGTGTTTGTGCATATAATGATGTGAATTTGTGTATCTTGATTGCGTTCAGGTATTGATTGTTTTGAATCTTCTTGTTTTCGGTTTTCACCAGCATGTATTTGAAGAATTGTGGAGGTAAATGATCAAACTTACATCTCCTTCGTCTTGATTGGCTATGGTATAACTTGGTAAGTCCGTGTTTTTGAACACACTGCACGAGAAAACTACAATAGGTGTGCTAAGCTTGTGGCATCATATTCAAATAGACTTAAGGCTGCAATAATTGAGAAAGGTGCATCAAGAAATATGAAGGAAAGGTTGTAATACTTGTCTGCAAAACTAATTCCAATGAAGTTGGAGCATTCAACATAAATTCACTTGGGGTTTTTTTTTGTGTGTGTTACTGTATGATACCTGGGATGGGATGGGACTTTTAACACAGCAGAGCTTCTTGATGGCACTGTAGAGATCTTCTCTGTTCCCTACCAGGATGCATACTACAAGTTGCAAAGTAGGCTGGAAACAAGAATACTAATAGTAAAAAAACATGACAGGATGTCTCTAAGTGCATTTTTTCCCAACACAGCTAAAATATATTTTGTTTGCTCATTTATAGACAAGAATCGACATCTGAATTTTTGGGATTTTCAATTTTCTCCCACCCTAAGAAATGGATGTAAATAATCAGTTCCATGGTCAAACTGTCACTGTCATGAGAGTCCGAGGAATTCGGGTACCTTTTCTGCCTCAAGTACCGGCCTATTTACGTGAAAACTGCTAAGTAGTAGTAGTCCAGCTAACCACGGCAACAATTGTTTATTTTATGCATGACAATAACAGTGCCAATGGCGGTAAGAAGGCCAACTTCAAAATAAACCTTCTATTAACAAATACTATTTGGACATCAATGCCTAGGTACACTTTTATTAATTATAAGTTATTCCCGGCAACGTGTCGCTGTGTCCCGGCTGCCTTGACTCTGTTTGGGGTCATTTGCTGTCACAAACTGTTGCTACCGATTTCAACAACACAATGTAGGGGAAAATATAATGAGAATATAGTATTGGCATGGAATTGAGGAAAGAATAATATTTGCCTATTGCTAAAATGTATGTCTTACCTCACTTGTGAACTGTGAGTGGATGCTCTTGACATAGGATTCTGTGCGATCATCCCTCAGCTCTACACACACAGGACGAGCCACTTCCACTCCAAGAGGCCCACCCACTTTGTGAAATGTTGAAATGAACTCTGTAGCCTGGTCTGCACAGCGTCGAGGGTAGAAAATCGCCCACGTTTTCAGGGGCACCTAAGAGACTGATTTGTCAATGAAGGCAAATGACCAGAACACATCTGGCTAAACTAAAACAATACCAACACTGGTTTCTGTGTAAGCTTTTAAAATGAGTCATTTCTATTGCGTTATCATCATGTTTAGGGATAAAATGGTTTACTTAAGTCTTCAACCTAAGCGTTACAATTTCAAATTTCAATTACCTTTACTTTTTAGAGTATCTTGGAAAGTTCTTGCTTACTGTTTGCTCAAACAACTTTGGACCCCAACTTTATGGTCATGGACCATGCTACTTGAAGGCACAACACACATTTGTACAACAGTATGGGTAATTGCACGATCAACTTTTGGCTGAATTAGATTCTAGAAAACTAGTTCTTTACATTCTTTTATTTGATTTTTTTCCTCGATTTTATAATGCAGTTTCTTTCGTTAAAACATTATGAAATCCTTCTGTGTATCGAACAGACAACTTGCATTAAAGGGTGGACAAATTCTGTTAGACAGGGGACCAAGGCAATTCTCCAGTACATGCCCCAACAGCAGGAAAATGGCAAAAGTACCCGGACCAGATTAAGATGACCAAGAATAACTCAGCAACAAAGACACACACCTAGGTACAGTAGTGACCATAATCATGAAAATGATATTTTAAACGAGGTATCATTTATGATTCAAGATGCATTTATCAGTTGTCCCAGTTACTTACAGAGCCAATTGGAGCCAGCCTGACAACCTCTCTGGACCAAGATCCATCAGCACCAATGGTCAATGATGATGTTTGGACACAGATAGTTTCAAGAGGGAGCGTTCTAGCCTTTAACTGAAACAGCGAAAGTGAAATGTCATCAGAATCAGATTTATTAACATATCAGAGCGCCCGCAGATGCAAGGGCAAGCCTTATCAGTCTCGGGCTCCCGAAGGAGGGGTAAGGATAGGAATGCAAGCGCCCGAGCGTATTTTTCGATCCAGGGGAAAATCCAGATAACAGTTGTTTTGGGAACAGGCCATGCACAATTTCAGACAATTTAGCTTGTGACTTGCAATGGCATTTATTAGCCAAATCTTCGATCAATCATTCAATTTATTTCAGGCCGGGCCAACTCCTCCTTCATTCTTTTCCATTTTGTAAAGTGACTCCAATGCCGCATCCACTTTGCGATTGAGTTTGGTCAACACATGAGTCTGAGTGTTGATCATCCACCCTACACCATCCAGAAAGGCCTGCAGCTTGTTCCCTTCTAATGAAGCTGCTCCCGCCAGCTGAACTTCATTAATCTGGTCTGGATTGGCTAGCAAATGCATGCCATACTTTAACATAGAATTTGAGTAAAATATTGTCATTGACAATAGTACAACTTACTTGCAGTATTTCGGAGCCAAATTCCAGGCCCCATTGGGCGATTTCTTTCTGGCTGTCAAGGTCAGAGCTTATGTTCTTCAGAAGTTGCTTTATTGAATGTGTGTGCTGATCACCATTTACATTAATGTGCATGGTCAGGTCCTAAAATATAAAATATACAAAATTTACAATTGTAGCCAACCAAATGCCTTTACCAATCACATTTAGAGTGAGGCTTCTACTTTTGAGTCTACTTTCCATTTAGATGAGCTAAAAACAGTTAACCAAGAACTAGATAAAAAATGAAAACTGTGGTATAAAAACTTTAGTTTGTGTCTAAAATAAAAGCTGACACGGTGATCAAATGTACCTTCATTGATCTGAAATCCTTCTTCATATTTTCTGGGATCCCAGTCATGAAAGAAAGCTCAGGAACAATTAAAATCTCTCCAGTCAAGACTTGCTGCAATGAATAAGTGTTATAATTATTTAGTCTTGCAACAGTGACATTGTCTACAAACCCAACTTCAATTAAATTGGGACATTGTTTGCCATAAAACAGAATACAATGATTAGCAAATAATCATTCACTTAAAATGTTATGTCTGCAACACTTTCCCATAAAGCTCGGACTGGTGGACTGAGAAAGTTGAGGAATGTTCATCCAACACCTGTTTGGAACATCCCACAGGCGAACACGCTAATTGGGGACAGTTGGCTGCCATGATTGGGGATAAAAGGAGCTTCCCTGAATTGCTTAGTCATTCACAAGCAAATATGGGGCTAAGTTTACCACTTTATGAGCAACTGCATGATAAAATAGTGCAACAGTTTAAGGATAATGTTCTTCAACGTACTATTGCAAGGAATTTAGGGATTTCGTCATCATAATATCGTCAAAAGGTTCAGAGAATCTGGAGAAATCCCCACATGTAAGTGGCAAGGAATTGAGTTTGTAATCAACATTTTATGGATTATTTCTGGTTTACGTTATTATTTAGAATAAGGATATGATTAAGACAACTAAATTGCAATACATACAATGCTTGTGGAGGCTCTCAGTCGTACAGGAAAGTTCCATCGTAGAGAGGGTTCCATCAGTCGTCATCTGTACTTGTGGGTAAAAAACAAAAAAAGGACGTTTCGCTTCTCTCACAGAAGCTTCGTCAGCGGTAGACAACTCTGAAGTCTCTGTGAAGACTCCGGGAAATTGCTCTGCGCTAAAAGGCTGAGCGTGGCCTATTTTGTTTTTTGTTTTTACCCACAAGTACAGATGACGACTGACGGAACCCTTTCTACAATACATACAATGGAAATAGTCTACACTTCTTTTATAATGGAAAAACAAGAACAAATATGAACGTCCAACTGCCATATTTTTTTCATAAGGAAAACAAAAACACTGGTTATGACAAAAAGGACATAACAAATAAAAATCCAAGCTTTATATCTATAGTTAAAAGGGAATAAACGACTTGACGACAGTCGGCTAAAACTTGTTGCAAAATGCCACATCTGCTGCAATTCAGTCATGTTTGGCCTTGTCGCTCAGTATGGGTTTCTAAGTACTACTATTTGAATTATCTTTGCATTTCCTTTGAGATTTAAATGTCAACTTTGTGTCGAAAGACTCAAGAACACAGACACTGCAAGATGTGCTGTATTGACCTTAATAGACTAGAATTCAAAAAAATGTTTACCTTTCCCCCTGGCTTAGATCGCTCCTTTGGTTTATGCATGAGAAGAGGTTGGTCCATCTCTTTAATAATAATTCCATAGTTCTTGCTGTGATGAATTCACAATGAAAGATAATGATAATGTTAAGTTTCAAACAATTCAAATCAAAGTCTAAGCGATGTAAAACTATACATTTAATATCATTTCAAAATAACTTAAAGGGGAAGTCAACCCTATTTAAAAAAAAAAAAACATTTCTCTGCGCCTTCACGAGTCTGAACACTGCATTCTAATTCACATTGTGTTTGTGCAATACGAATTAAGCAGCAAGATCCATCTGTTTTAAGCCATCTTGAGGCGGCCATTTTGCCACTACCTATCGGCTGAAATGACATCACAGTTACTCAGGGCCAAGATAACGACCAATCACCTCTTTTCCGAAGCTGAGATATACTGTGTGTGTGTGTGTGTGCGTGTGTGTGTGTGTGTGTGTGTGTGTGTGTGTGTGTGTGTGAGAGTCCCCCCCCGCCATCCCCTTCTCTCCCTCTCCCTCCCCGCGTATCCTCACAATGGGCATGTTGGAGACTATCCCAGCTGTCTTCGGGCAGTAGGCGGGGTATGACCTGAATTGGTTGCCAGCCAACAAACAAACAAACAAACAAACACACACACACACACACACACACACACACACACACACACACACACACACACACACACACACACACACATCGCTAACTCTTCCACTCCTGCAGTCACAAGGATGCGCTTATTTACCGAAAGATGGTACCATTTGATTTTATGACTGTATGAATATGTACAAAAGTAGTACCCAAAAGAGTAACAACTTTCTGTGAGTACAATATGACTCATATCATTGCATTCTTTTAGTGAATTAAGTCCTTTGATTCGGTCTGGTGTGGACGCTCATGCACACGTAAGGTGGGTCCTGTCAAAAAAATTCAAACGCCCAAATTCTGGTACAGGCTGGAGTACTTTAGGCCATGTGTTTCAATGTCTCCCGGCCCTGCTCAATTATGATCATCTCAAGGACAGTTGACGCACCTGTAGTAATCGACAAAAGTGGTTTTTGTGCCATCCATCAAAGTGAAGGTGTCTTTGGGTGATTTGTCCCACTCAATGGCATCAACGCGGTAAGTCCGGTTATTGTAGCGGGTGATGATGATGCTACCAACAAGTTCTTTGGTGCATTCATCTCTAAATTTCTCTTTGCTTTGTCGGTAGAGAATGTTCCTGGCAGAAGGAAGGAAACATATCAAATGTTAGTTTTAATTTACATGTCTCGTCGTGCTTTATGTATTTTGAAAAAGGCAGCTTTGCTCTTACTCAAAAATCTCTCAATCAATTGATCATCCAACAGGTTGGTATATTGTTATTTGCCATGGAATTTACAAACACAGTGTGCTGTTCGATAAATACCATAGATCCTCAAAACAACAACTGTTCATTGTAATGTGACGCCCATCTTTCTGTTTTCATTAGTTGTTTTTTCTGTGTTTTATATACCCTTTTAAAAAGCTAATCGTTAATAAACCTAAGAGGAACATGAAGAGTGCCGGAAATAAAACAGCGAATTATTGTTCATAAATAGTACTGTGGGTACATTTTATATGAAATGAGAATGAATACAACTAAATTAGACAGATGGTTTAAAGCAGCAAATGCCAGATATTAACCAAGGTTTTGGCTGTGACATGGTCGGGGTGATGAATGTTCACAAGTCATGTGAATTTGTGATATTAGATGTGAATCACCAAAGCGAAAAAAATATCTATATAAAAATTTATATATACATATAATATATCATTTCTGCACAACTCAATAAATGTCTGCACCTTGTTGCCTTAAAAAAAATCACTACTCCTACAGTTACCTTTTCATTTAGTCAATATCAAATAAATATTTAGATTTACCATTCAAATTACAAAGTATAAGTCTATATAAATGTTTAGATTTAGCTTTTTTTTTTTTTTTTTACTTATTTTGTGTCAGTGATGTTTCATTAACTCACATGACATCCAGCACGGAGTCATTCCGCAAGACTTTGTGAGACACATCAACACACAGGTACAGACCTCCATCTGTATGTTTGATAGACGTTGAATAGCCTGGCCACACCTGCAGTCTACAAAAAATTCACACGAGGTAATTAGTTAAACAGCTTTGAACACAAGTGCCCCATGGAAACAGATCAACATGTACTTGCCGATGTTTTCCAAGAACTATTGCATTTTCTGGATCATAATGATTTCTCCCTACCAGTTTCAATCCAATCATTTTCATGACCCTTGAAACAGAGAAAAGAAAAAGAAGCACACATGACCGTGTTTGTAGAAACATTCATCCATTTTCAACACCGCTTATCCTGAAGAGGGTCACAGGGAGTTTCTGGAGCCTTTCCCAGCTGACTTCAGCCGAAAGGCAGACTACACCCTCAACTGGTCGCCAGTCAGTCGAAGGGCACATATAAAGACAAATGACCATTCACGCCTACATCCACACCGTCCACTGAACCCATCCCACGCTGCCTGCATTCAAGTAAGGCGAGTGTAACATTGCACCATCAGCGACACGTCGAAACAATATATTTAAATTTAAATACATACCTCCTGAGAACAACATTGTAGAGTGGGATGCACAGATCACAGCTGGGTGGCAACATCTTTGTCATCTGTATTTGGATTTTGATTTCTTCATTGTCGGTTCTTCTCAAACTCTTGAGAACCACCTTCTGTGCATTAACCTAATGTTACTTTAAAACATTGCCACAAATGTATAGTTTGATAAATACGAACGATTCCCAAATTGTGGGCTGAGCTCCTAGATGGGCTCCCAACTATTTGAGGGAAATTGTGTCAATCAACTTCCAAAGCTAAGGCAAAAAAAAATAGTTTTCTTTTTCATTTTCTCTCTTTTTAAATTTTTTTTTTGGACTAGTGAAGAGAGTGTATATTTAAATCTTGCGAGTGGTTTTAAAACCAGAAACTCCTTAAACATTTGCATATTCAGTAATCACACACTTTATAGAGTGACATGCATTGTTTCCCCCACAATTTGTGATGCTTGTGTGTTTGTGTAGCTGTCTTAAAAACTAGTGAAGTTCACATTAAAAAGCCTCATCAATTAGTTCGAACACTATTTAAATGGGTTGGAACGCAAGATCCAAAACTTGCACAGTTAAACTTGTCTCGTGCATGTTCAAGCTTGTCTCACAAACTAGTTGAGCAGAGCTTGCTACATGGCTAAAGTTATTGACTGCGAGCGTAACATGATGTGATTACTGTGGGAAATAGATAAGGACCATGCAAGTGTGCCAGTGGCTGCTCGATCATTTTTAAAAAAAGTCATCACATCCACTGGAGAAGCAATTAATGGGAAAGAGAGACACGAGTGAATCTCAATGACAACAGACTGTTGAAAATCAGGATTAGGCCAAACAAAAAAGATAGTGTGCTTCCAGTAACATGAAATTTCAGCATAGGGTCAGTAGGTCGGACAAAGTTTTTTTTTTTTTTAATCTTTTTTTTTCCCCCCATCAAAAATGTAAACAAAATAACCATAAAACATAAAACAAGGAGACATTGAATCCCCCCGCTCGCCGCCTATGGCGGCGAGAGAGTTGGGT
>NW_017805783.1:3533858-3565451 GCF_001891065.2 Hippocampus comes | reverse complement strand
CCGCCGCCGATCCGCGGCCGGCGCCGCCGCCAACTATTTCGTTTTCTCCCCGCTCCGAACTCGGGGGGCCGTGGCGCGCCTCCGCCGTCCTCCTCCTCCGCCCTCGGTTTTTACTTGGCCCGTGGTGTTCATCAAATAGTTCGCTGAATTTTTTCGATACATCAATGGATGCTATTTTCTTAACATTACGGTGCGAGCATGCGACTGTAACACAGAAAACGCGGTTTAAACTGTCGTCGGAGATCGCAGCCGCCTACATGATTCAATGTTGTTGACAGACGACAGGGCAAACGACGCACGCGCTCAACGGGAACATCGCGTGAGTTTGCACCGATGTAAACCCTCTACACAAAAATGTAGACGGTTGTTTGAAAAAAAATGCCGACAGTAATTTTTTTTTTCCAAGTAGAAATTCTCGGTCGGTCAGGTTACCGGAAACACACTACTTTTTTTTCTCCGCCTTAGAATGTTCTTTTCTTTGAAATTGGTATAGTGTTCAAAAATCAAGTTTGTCAAACTCGAGTGTTGTGAGTTGAAGCTTCCCTATCTAAAGGATATTTCAGATTTGGTTATCAGGACAAATCTACTCTAAAAACACCTTGGACTAAAGGACAAATATTATAGGATGATCTTATCAGACACAATGCAGTCATGCGTTTGATTTCCTTAGTCATGAAAGTGAACACCACATACTAGACCATAAATGCCTCTTTGATACCTACATCCTTCAGTTGGAGGGGAAGGTACAGTACAGAGCCATTAAAAGCTATAACTTCTCCTGTGGTCAAGCGGTGATCTTTGATCATCCCATAACGCATTGACATGGATTCAACATTTGGCCTGGAAAACAGCGGACATACAAATTCTCAGAAATATTATCACAGCGTATATGCGAATAAGAAAGTTGACAATAGAGAATATAAAGTCAGTCATCCTAAAGTGGATTTGAATGGCTGTCAATTGGACATTATCGGAGGACGATAAACACCCATGCCATGGCAGATTAGCATAACACTCGTAGAATAAGCGTATATAAATGCACACACGAAAGCTGTTTCAGTGAATTGTCTGCTGCAGTGAATTGTCTGCTGAAGAAAAAAAAGTCAGGGATCAGTGTTACTTACGTAAATGTCACATGGTACTGATAAACTGCTTTGTTCTTGCAGTGAATTGGGATATGATTGGAGCCAATAGTTACAGGAGTTCCTTTTGATCCAGCCTTGTTGAGTGGCACTCTGACCAAAAAAATGGATAGACAAAAATATAATACATATTCAACAGAACCAGATGTTGATTTGTTTGCCCAGCACAGTATTTTCTAGGGCTGCGCGATATTGGAAAAATATCAATACATATCGCGATAGGCACGTGATATAAATACAAAACAAAATGTTTATCCTTGTCATATGTTTTTCTGTTCCCAGTAGTTGAATGTGTGTCATATTTAATTGCTAACATTATACCCGTTTTTTAAACAAACCATAATTTTAAGTTGTCTGTGAAATAGTAACATCCATGTCAATTCCTCGACAACATTGGTGATGCGTTGTGCATTGCTGATAGAAATAAATGGCATGTAAAGACAGTACGATGTCTATATTTAGTTTCTTAAGACAGATGCAAAGAATTGTTCTGATAGAAAAATACATGAAAATACTGGAAAAATATCTCACTCCCTTACCAAAATATTTATGTACAGCCTTTAGAGCAGGGGTGGCCACGGGCTTTCACACGACAAGCGTCGAAAATGCCTCGGCAGTGGCGATGCCATTCAAACAAGGCGCTAACTACACAGAACGTACTACGTCAGCCTATCATCAATCCCATTACTTGATTGACATAGAGGGCAACCAATCAGATGACTGCATCACCGGTGGCTCATGCGCAAACAACGGCGCTAAGCTCTAACCTCGTCAGCAAATTACCGCTCATTTTAAGGCAGGGGTGCCCAATACGTCGATCAGAATCGACCGGGAGCCAGCGAACTGGTCCCAAGCAAGGGTGGGAGGAGGAAATGGGTAGAGGGGAAAAAAGATTAGTTTGTTTGTATCTTTAGCGTTCGTTCATTTTCGACCCATTCCGACTGTTGCTCATCGTGGTGTGCGTGCATATGTGCGCGAGTACACTGCTGGGCACCCGCGTGAGAGTGTGTGTGTGTGTGTGTGTGTGTGTGTGTGTGTGTGTGTGTGTGTGCACGTGTGCGATCGGGTCGTTCGTGAGAAGTTGGTCGCTTCAAAAGTTGATCTTTGGCCAAAAAAGTGTGTTTGTGTATGTGTGTGTGTGTGTGTGTGTGTGTGTGTGTGTGTGTGCGTGCGTGCGTGCGTGCATGTGTGCACGCGCGCGAGGAAGGGTATGATGTGGCTCTTTGCAGTAACACAGTAAAAAAATTGGCTCTTTGTCTCTGACTGATTGGCCACCCCTGCTTTAGAGGCTTTGATCAGATTCACCAATCTCGCACTTTTTCACAAATATCAACCGATAATTATCGGCCACCGATTGATTGGAGCATCCCCACTTTTAAGCGAAATTAACATGCGTGGTGGAAGTTACACGAATCATTGCCAGTGAAAGGCTGCACACCTTTTCAAACTGAAAGAATATATCCCTAAGTGGAAGCATTGTGATATACACACAAGATATTTAGATGATAAAACTGAACATGAAGGTATTGCTTGTTAAAATACAGCAAGCCGAACTAAAAAAAGATGCCCTAGTGGCTACATGACAGATAGTATTGGCAAACACAAAATGGATGACAGTTTAATTAACAGAGGGACAGCTATTAAGACCCTTAACTCATAACAAGGGTTTGAGACAAAAAAAGTAATCTTACCGAATTGCCTCCACTTTCAAATCTTTCTTTCCTGGTACAATAACTGAGGGGTCTTGCACCTCTTGAACGATGGAGACAATTTCTAAAGAGAAATGGCAAACTAAATTGTTGCTCAATCAATCACTGAAACGTCAGGAAGAAACACAAGCGAGCTGAACAAGGAAAATGCGCATCTCACCAAACAGAAGTGCTTTTTGTAGCCCAACTGCATGTTCCAGATAATTCTTTATATAATGTTCAACAATATAATAATGATTTGTTCGAATCGTTACTTTTTCTTTAAATTGTTTTTTGTTAATTTATTTTACATTAGTGTCATTGTGTTAAGTAAATTTATATTCACACATCTCTCTCTCTCTTCAAGCAGTGTGAACCCATATTTTGGTGTTTTTCATCTTAGTAACTTTCAATAAAATCTTATTGATATTTATGGCTAGTCTCATCTATGATTGAATGTGTTTAAGGTCTTGGATGCCCTCCTCCCTTGTGTTATTTTCAAACTTTGAGGCTTATTACCAGTGTCAGAGATCGGCGTGGAATCGCAAGCTGTCGCCTCTGAGGTAAGATAACCAGCCTGAACACCTTCGAGGGGAGAGAAGGAACGCGGTAAAGGGCTTCCTCGTCCGAGTCCAAGCACAGGCATTGCTGCTCTTCCAACTCCCACCATCATGCTTGGGGAAGTTTCTTGGCCAAGAAAGCTGCAATCGTTCACCGGCAATGCCAGCCATGAGTACAACTCATAGGGATAACCCAACAAAAAATGACATTTTCTAAACATTGGGAAAAATATTTAGTGAATAAGAAATTGGTACACTTTAATTCCCATTACACAACAACGGTACTTCAACACTTCAGAGAAAATCAAATGGGAAAAACTGAAAAAAAAATGTACTACTGAATTTTACTTTTGGTCTGTTCCTATGTCCAACCAGTAATATCGTAACAATTTGCTGTTCATAGTTTATTACTCTGCAACGTAATGAATGTGGGTCCAGCAAGACTTAAAATTCTACTTTACCTGGAGTCACTAGGCCTAGGTCAGGGGTACCCAAACTTTTTGGACCGAAGATCTACTTTTCGTTCAACCAACCTCCCGGGATCGCCCCTTACCGCGCACGCACGCACGCACGCACGCACACACATGCACGCACACACATGCACGCGCGCGCGCACACACGCACACACACACACACACACACACACACACAAACACGCGCGCGCGTGCGCGCGCACACGTACGCACGCGCACCATGATGAGAAGCCAAACACGGAAGCAAGAGATGCACTTTTGCAGCATCTTGACTATCGTAGCTCACACGTACCGTTTTAAAGTACTTCCCTCAGCCCTCTAG
Source organism: Hippocampus comes (assembly GCF_001891065.2). Lineage (NCBI taxonomy): Eukaryota > Metazoa > Chordata > Actinopteri > Syngnathiformes > Syngnathidae > Hippocampus > Hippocampus comes. Next base: position 3,561,266 of record NW_017805783.1, on the reverse strand, counting down.
ATTCCTATTCTTTGCCCGTGCCCTCTGTGAATTGTACACGAAGCAAACTGAATGAGAATAATGACGATCAAAGATATAGCGCAACAGCTCTGATCACAAGCTGCAATTGCAGACTGCTGATCGCTAACAACTTCCGCTGACGTAGTCACGCAACACCGTAGGTTAAAGATTTACCTGCTTTATTTTATTTTATTTTGTTTTTAAAATCTTTCTTTGGGAAAATGAGACTGATAGGATGATTAGGGTGCAGTGTGCATTAACACAAAAATATATTACTAACGTACAAAGACACACAAATGTTTTTTTTTTGTTTTTTTTTTCTCCTCTACACCTTTCGGATCTAATTGGGACGAGTCCTAGATCTACCGGTAGATCAGGATCGACGTAATGGGCACCCCTGGCCTAGGTGATATATTGTTATTGTATCGTGATTGAGATATGAACATTCTAGATCAGGGGTGCCCAAACTTTTTGGACTGAAGATCGACTTTTCGATCAACCAACCTCCTGGGATCGCCCCTTACCACGCACGCACGCCATGATGAGAAACAGCCTGACACTATCGCATGCGATGCACTTTTGCAGCTTCACTATCGTAGCTCACACGTACAGATTTAAAGTGCTTCCCTCGGCCCTCAAGATTCCTATTCTTTGCCCGTGCCCTCGGTGAATTGTACACAAAGCAAATTCTGAATGAGAATAATGACGAGAAAAGATATAGCGCAACAGCTCTGATGACAGGCTGCAATTGCAGACAGCTGAGCGCTAACAAACTCCGGTGACGTAGGTCACGTGCCACCATAGGTTAAAGATTTACCTGCTTTATTTTATTTTATAATTTTTTTTTTTTTTTTTTTTGTGAAAATGAGACTGATACGATGATTAGGGTGCAGTGTACATTAACACAAAAATATATTACTAACATGTACAAAGACACACAAATGGTTGTTTGTTGTTTTTCTCCCATACACCCCTCGGATCTATTTGGGACCAGTCATACATAGATCTACTGGTCGATCAGGATCGACGTAATGGGCACCCCTGTTCTAGATACTGATAACGAAATTAGGAGAATAGTCACGTGAACTTGCCGCACTTGTGCTACATGTAAGCTGAGGCCAACCAACCAGGCAACTACTTTCACGTTTGGCGTTGATCGACAGCTAAAGTGAGGCAATAAAATAATCATCTGATGGAGGGAGCGAGGGATGGTCGCAGCGGTACAGCTGCTGTATATCCACTGCCGCATCCGTATTACAGGGCTGCGGGAAATACTGGTACACCATAACAAATGTGAAAAGTCTGAAGGGAGCTGGACTGTAGATTATCCTGTCATTTGCAAGTGATGGAGAACATGTCATCTTGTCATTCTTACCTTCTCCCTCTGCCAATCATTGCTTGTGGGTGGCCACTTGTCTGTGGGCTACGGGCTACCACACCTACATCCAGACTTGGTTGCTCTTCCACCTCCCCAACTATTTGTCTTCCTGCAAAAATAATTATATTCAATTTTGCAGATTAAAATGTGAATATAAATGTGCAAACTACAAAACTCCCAAGATATTTTCATTGTTCTAGTCCTTTTGTCAAGTACAGTGGACCCCAGCTGTGTGCGGGGGATCGTGATTGGGCCGGCCCACAAATGGCAAAACACCACTTCAAATTGACGTCCAATAAGAATGCATAAGGCGGGGGACGTTTATGGAAAAAAATAATTGCAATTATTTTGGATTGAGATCCGGATCAATAAAATGATTGACTTCAAAACGAAGCATTTGTTTAACCACTAAAACAACTACTCAAAATTATCAGCATAAACTGGGTTTACATGGAATTGTTGCCATTCTGAGTGACACATCATTCCGAATGAAGATCTCTGGTCACCTGTTTACATGTGACTCGATCTTTTCCGATCCGCCATTTACATGCTCTATTCCGTTAATCAGATCAGCCGGCTTACAGGTGTGTGACAGGGGAAAAACTATTTTCTTGCATTTTCATTCTCTGACATCCACACCTTTGCACTTATTGAAGCATTACCCATGTCTTTTTCTCAAATTTATTTTCCCTTAAATTACTTGAACAGGTCTTGGGACTTATTGGGTGAACCTGAGATCTCAGGTATCGTACTTCGAGCCATGTCATGTAGAAACTTATGTTGTTACATTATTGTTTGTCCTTGGACCTTTGTATCCTTAATTTTGAGCAAAGATAAATTCCTTGATATCTAAACTGTAAAATATAAATTGAAAAAACTATGAGAAAATACATAAGTAAGAAAGTAAAATCAGAATATACTAAAATAGCAATTAAAAATTAAAACCAAATATCAACTGTTCCAGTGCATTTTGGACTCTAAGGACAGTGTGGTGCCATGCATGGATGGAGTACAGTATTTTCAACACTAAAAGGCGCACTGGATTATGAGTTGCACCTTCAATGAATGGCCTATTTTGTAATTTTTTTCATATATTGGACGCACCGGATTATAAAACGCAATCTACAATGGGTCCACTAGATGGAGGTACGCTCAAGGAAATGCAAACAGAAGGATCAGATGTCAGTAAAATGTAGGAGACTGTACTGTCTCAGAAGTGTTTGTTATTTATTCCTTTGTGTATTCACAAACGAAATCACAAAATAAATTCTGTGGGGGGGGGGGGGGCTATAGAATTTTTTTTGGGATTTCCTCGCTTGATTTTCTGTTTTGATGCATTATTTTCAATTTTTGCAGTTTCATTGAAGTAATCGTTAATTTATGTTTTTCGGAGGTGGTACCTGTATTTGTTAGGACTGTAAAAACCATTAATAAAGTGTGCGTTTTAAAAAACCAACACCACAGCTCTCCTTTTTGCGGAGCTAAAACAAAAACTTATTTAATAAAGCAGGGACACAGTTCACTGAACCAACAGCAAGTTATAACATTGACTCGTTAACGGTGAACTCTCTTGCTGCTATTCTATTTCCGTGTTCTATTGTATGTCTCCAGCAAGGAGCCATTTTGGGGTCGACATATTACCGTCATGACCATACACAAGGCGCACCGGATTTTAAGGCACACTGTGAGCTTTTAAAAAGAAGTAAAGACTTTTAGGTGCTCCTTTTATTGCGGAAAATACAGTAAGCAGAAGAAAATGAGAACAGAAGAAAATTGCAACTGAACTCTATTAATGTATCTCATTTTTCACACTTTGGAGAAACATGTGCCTTTGAGTATTGTTATGTTACCTGTGTGTATGTATTTCCAGGCGTTTGTTTTTAAATATTTGTTAGTTGATGCTAATGTTCCGCGAGCATGTCAATCAGAATCTCCGTTGTCTGTCGCATTAGCCATACCGATATTGTAAAACTAAGCATGTTTTGTATTCAAAAATACAATGTGTGTAATTCTTTTTGTTGTGGTTTTAGTTTCACAGTAAACTCCTCCTGGATTGTAATTAAACATTTTAGGGATGGCAGAATCACAGCCACTACACACTTGACATGCAAGCAAGTTGTTGCATTCGTGGTACTTTTACAATGTCGCAAACTTGGAAACAAACCACGCAATCATGCATATTAATCTTTTTTTTTTTTCAATTATGACGTTTTAAAGATCAGGAGAAGCCATCACCAAAATCACGATTTAAATTTCGATTAATCGTCCTTCCATCCATCCATTTTCCGATCCGCTTAATCCTCAAAAGGGTCGCTGGAGCCTATCCCTGCTGTCTTCGGGCAGTAGGCAAGGGACACCCTGAACTGGTTGACAGCCAATTGCAGGGTGTGATTAATCGTCCAGCCCTGAAATGTATTGAAAAGAAATAAATACAAAATGTACCCCCCCAATTATTGAAAAAAATGGGATGAACCTCCAATAAGTCTTGTCCATGAAAAATCAGGTTTGCTCCCCCCGGAATTATTTATTTTTTTACTAAATATTGGGGCTGTGGGGGAACCCGCAAATAGGCGACTATGCAGGGGTCCATTGTATACATTGATGGCTATTTGGTTGTTGTTTTAAGTTTTTGTTTTGTACTTTATAATACCCGGACTGCTTTATTTACGGTAGTAGGAGCAGGATTAATACAAATACATTGTACCATCACATGGCTTTATTTGAAACTACAAGAGGTTAAATGTCAACAACAAAAAATGAGTTCACACACTTCACGAATAAAAAATGAACATTTAAAGGTGTTTACCTTGTGTAATTACCAATAGTGATTTCTCTGTCAAATATCACTTGTAAATAAAGTACCAGATTGGCTGGCAACCGTTTCAGGGTGTGCCCCGCCTACTGCCTGAAGACAGCTGGGATAGGCTACAGCACCCCCGCGACCCTTGTGAGGATAAAGCGGATCAGAAAATGGATGGATGGATGGATAAAGTACAAGTCAAAGATTTCGAAACACCTTCAAATTCTAATGGTCTCAAACACAGTAAGAGGTCAACAAATTCATGCAATTAAATCTTGATAATGCACAGATATGAACTGTAAATCATTCCAGGCCAAAAAACTTCAAATCATATATTTAACTGAGAGAATACCACGATGTGCAAACTCCTCTGGGCAAAAGGTGCCTACTTTGAAGGAACCTCAATTACAAAACATTTTGTTTTGTTTCACATTTCATTTGCCAAATAATTCCTCCATCAATATTTCCTTATAACGTTGATGAGTTAATCTTCAATTCGGGAATTTAAAATAATGAAAAAGAACAGAATTTTTTGCGCTTCCAAACTCTTCACTGACACTGTATATTGCAATTCCTTCCGCAATTTTAACTAAGCAAAAATTTCTATGTGGAGGAGGTAAAATTTTTATTGCAAAAATTGCTATTTTTTTTTAAAATAAGATCCAACTTTTTCCCTTCCACCACTGCAACTATCACAAAAAATAATAATAAGAAGAAGAAGAAGAAGAATCCTCGAGGGGCAGTTATTTACACACCAACTGGCAATGTTCCTCTTCCCCTAGAGACCGCTGAGGGTTCCAAGCCTATTCCTCTGAACATTGAGACCAGTGAAGCTCCTTGACCATGTGTAGGGGACTCAACCTGAACACAAAATAAGAGTTTAGAATACGTTTTTTTTTTTTTTTTTTTATGATATTGAGACAAAACACTTTTCAGGCTATAATTACCTCTTTCCTGGTGAGGGCTCCTTCCACAAATTCTGTCCGAATCTCGGTGCTTGCCAGTACTGTACCTCTTGCAATGCCTATCTTGGGTTCTGTTGAGGGAAATAGGCAGCCTCTTGCTGGAACAAGTACTCCATCATCAGACCGAAGTCCTCGTCCAGCGAAAGGGTCACAAGCTGGTATACTGGATCCTTGTCCTTGGAGGACATTAGCAGGAGCGAAAAAACTTCTGGCTCGTCCTACATCGAGCCCTCGACTGCGTCCCCGCCAAGGAATGCCCCCCATACTACTGAAGTTCGTTGGTTTGTTTGGATCCATTTTGTCCACTCGAAATATTCCGTGGGAACTGCAGTGCAAAGGGGAGAAATCAAGTAAATTAATCTTTAAGTTTTACATTCTTACGTTTGTTTAAATCTCTTCCTTGAAATGCTGTAACGCACGTTCCTGTCGTCATATTTAATCCCCGCCAAACCCCCCACCCAAAAAAAAAAAAAGCCCATAAAACAGAATGTAAATGATCTTAATCCTTCAACATGATTCAGTTTCATTAAGTCCAGAAATACTGAAGACGCCTTCATAGATTTCTCAGACATTGTCAAATACTGACCACAGCCGGCACGCAGCAACTTTAGCAAAAGGAGCACTTAGCTTACTCCAGGCCTCTGATGCGGACTAAGCAGCAATTAGCAAATATGACTTTCAATGACTTAATTAACTAACCAATTTCAGTATGTAGGTTAAGTTAAACAGGTCTCAAAAACGTATTATAAAGATTTAAACTCACATTTTTTTGGCTGACAGACTTTCAGGTTTCAGAAGCAAACTTCTCGATCGTTGTCCTCGAAAGTGGTTTAGAATGTACCTGCCCTACTGCGCTATTGGACAATCCAATAGGTGGAGCTTTATGCCATTGGTTAACGCCACCTGCCAATCAATTCACTGCCAATTAAAATCAGAATGGATTTTATAATGGATTTTCCGCCCCCGAAAGTCCAACTTCCCTCCCATTCAGACGTTGATCATGTTTATTAGTACACTACAGCAGTGTTTTTCAACCCGTATGCCGCGGCACACCCGCGAGACATTGTCAGGTGTGCCGCGGGAAAATATCCAATTTGAATGCCTGTGCGATCTTTTGCCCAGAAAGTGATCATGTAGTACCCTCCACTCCCGCTAGGGAGCAGCAACAGCTAGCCGGGGTCACATTTTCAGCTAGTGGTGTGCCGCGAGATTTTTTTTTAATGAAAGAAGTGTGCCTTGGCTCAAAAAAGTTTGAAAAACACTGCTTTTCATAGCCCTAATCCATACCAAATTTCCGTTTATTCAGATAAATGAAATACAGTCATACCTCGGTTTTCGACCATAATCCGTTTCAGAAGGCTGTTTGAAAACCGATTTGTTCGAAAACCGAAACCACGCTCTTTTTTTCAACAAAAAAAAAAATCTTTATCGAACACGTCTGCTCACAATGGAAAGCTACACGAGGAAGCGTCACTTCGTCGTGTAAGGAAGGCGAAAGGAGTCAAGTGGCGCTCAGTTTGGTCGAGACCCGATATTCGGTCGTAATCCGAGGCATAAAAATTCCGCAATTTTTGGTCGAAAACCGATTTGGTCGAGAACATAGACGTTCGAAAACCAAGGTTTGACTGTACATCAATTTTCAACAGTTTTCCGGAACCTATCCCATCTGACTTCAGGCGGAAGCTGGACTACACCCTAAACTGGTCGCCAGTCAGTCACAGGGCACATAAAGAGACGAACGGCCATTCACACATCCACCCTCCCACTGAGTTGGAACCGATCCAAGGTACCTGCACTCAAGTCAAGCGAGTGTACCATTACACCATCAGCGACAAGACCCAAATGACTAAAATCCCACCCTCCTTCAAGATCATTCCAAAATAATTGGGAGGCATTTTAATATGTAATCATTAGAATTAACTCTTGTCAATCATATTTTAAATGGTCCTTGAAATATAGGTATATTATTGTTATTTATATAATGCACGTGTTTATGCTTGCTATATTCATTGTTCCTGAATATGGGATTAATCACATTAACAGGCTATCCAAAATGTTTTCAAATGATACAGTGATGTCAGGTTCGAGTTTGCCACAAAGACATTTATTGCCTTGGAGAACGGACATTTGTTGCCTTTCAATGGAAGTGTAAGTGTGTGTGTGTGGGTGAGCGAATTAGTTGAAATAAAGTGCTGTACCATTCTGGTCCTTTTTGAAAAGTGTACTTATTTTTCATCATGAGCGGTCCAGCAAGTATTCTTGTTTCTGATGCTCTCGTGATGTTTCTACTTCAATACAGTATCTGCTGACGTACTAAATCACATTTTAAATACATTGTTGCGATACAAATGTTGGTAAATGCGACGTCACTTAAATAGCGCTTTTCAACAATTGTTTTAGTCAAAGGGATTTACACTGTTTGCTCATTTACCTATTGATGAGGCAGCATCAGAAGCAACTGGGTTTCAGTATCTTGCTCAAGGACACTTCGACAATGTCTACACTGCGTCATGCCACCTCCATTAACCGAGGATGTGTTGCCATCTACTGTTAGACAGAAGTAGCTGCAACGACAAAAACAAATCAAGCACACATGGGACATTTCGTGCATGTACATGATGATTAAGATATCATATAATCACAGCACTTTCACAAACGCAATAAAAAAACATACACACAATATATTTTTTCCACATGAAGCTCCTAAGAACAATACTATACTCAAAAAGACATGGCAACCACAACACGAACAAAAGACCACAAAGTCAACCTCACTAATTCACTAAACATGTTTTACAAACTTACACAGAAACCCAACGTTATTATTATTATCATTTACATTATTATTCTTATTGATGTTGTTGTATTCTTATTATTATATCAGACTTTGAGTGAGTCCAAAACATTGAAGCTCCTTTCCTTTCAATATCGACCTGCAGTTGACTGACAAACTACACTATATGATTTCTCAGTCACAGAGGATGAACTCATTTTGGGCCAGTGAAAGTAGCCATCAATCAAAGTTCACATTTAAACTTCAAATGAAAACCTGACCAACAGCCAACTTAACAAACAAAAACCTTGATTTTTTTTTTTAACAGTTTGATTTATGGCCACCTACAGTATATGAACTGAGCAAGATGAGAACAAATTGTTTTGTTTCACCTCCACTCAACTGCTTCATTAACTGTTTTATTTGCAGTGGAATAATCTCATATCTATATCTTTTAACTGTTGCGTCTCAATGTTCTATTTATTTTTTAGCCTTCTTATTTGGAGATATTCTGAAGCACTGAAAAAGACACTGACCGGCAGAATTTGCCTCACAGTTTTTAATCCCTGGAAGTCTGACCCATCTACTCTGACATATACAGATTCGTAATAGCCTTTGTGTAAATGGGCCAAATTTTCTTGACAGCAGGAGGCCTGGGAGAAAGTGGCAATTATCTGATGTGACAGTCATTACAGACCTGCCTGTCAGACTGCACAGTAGATAATTAGGAGTCAGCAGCTGAGTCTGTCTTGGCCTGCATCTTCAGTTAAGGAATTGGATGACAGGCAGGATTGTGGGTCACACGACAACCGTTTCTGCTTGCATAACGAGGCGATCCATCATTTTCTGTACGGCTTATCTCCACTAGTGTCATGCTTTTTTAAAAGCATAAATGCATGCATACATGCATAGATACCGGTAAATGCATGTATGCGTACGTACAGGAAGGCCGTAGACCAAAAATCTAACTTTGGACGTCGTACTGTGAACCTGTCGTCCACGTGCCTTATTTATTTATTTATTTATTTATTTATTTATTTATTTATTTATTTATTTATTTATTTATGTATGTGTTTATTCATGTATTTATTTATTTCACCCAAGTAAGGCAGTAGAGAATCGATTAGCATTTGCAATTACTGTCTATAGTTGCCATCAGCAGAGTAAACCAAAGCAAAATTAAATCAAACATTTAAAAGTTAAGTGTGGCAGGGGTCAGACACCAGTGACCTCTGACCTCAATTCTTTTTTTTTAAGGATGAGTGCAAAAACTCCCCCCATCACACACACTCGAATATTTTGTAAGAAGTTTTTGCAAATGATTGGAAGCAAATTGGGCACCAATTCAACATTTGGTTAATTTCCAGTTTGTTTTGGTGTCCCAATATTTTGTTCAAAAAGAGTTGTACAATGCAACTCATGGCAAAAAGTGAACCAATTGTAATGAGTTAAGCTTTAACCTAACTACTGAACATTTTAATGTATTTTTGACACACGAGCCCAGCCCAAGCCAAAATCTGAGTCAGGACATTATGTTGATGCTACGCTACACACACTTGAAAAACTATAAATCTGCAATTGTAATATCACTCAACATATTCTGAATTGTTCAGAATATGTTGACTGAACAATAGCATGCTACATTGAAAGCCTAGTCTGGTGATGACCAACTCCCTTCAAGTAAGACTATTTCAGATACAGTATTGCATCACAAATCTGAGATCCACTTAAAAATTAAATACTGACAAAGGCACCCGTTTTAAATGACAACAAATTCATAAACAATTGCACAAAACAAAAGTGTTACAAAATTATAAACACTGAAATAATAATGATCTCCTCTTAATTTACTCATACATTTACTTTATTGTTTGCAATTGACTGGTGACCAGTCCAGGGTCGAGTCAGCTGTGATATGTCAAACCAAAACTTCCTTTGTCAAAATTTGGCAAACATGGAACCCACAGATTAATACACAGTAGCTCAGTTCGCACATGTGTGTTCTTTAGACAAATTATTGCGCAATCTATGGTGTTGAAAATGGCTCGCTCTCTTTGCAGTGTTAATCATTTAACAAACATTCCAATTTTATAATATTAAAAGTACACTTTTGTAATGGCATAGCTAAATAATTTCCTATCTGTATTTGGAACGCCCTCTCTCACCATCATATGAATCATTTCCACGGTGAAAGAGAGAGAGAGAGAGAGAGAGAGAGAGAGGTGCGCTTCGCGTGTGTGGATTGACGTGATTTACAAAAACGCATGACAGGATCTCTCCACATTGTCTTTCCTATTGCTTTGCTGTGGAGTTTAAGTGACGACTGGGGAGGTGGAACAAGGTCTTGCACTCCGCTCGATGGACCATCTTTGGACCGGAAGCCACCAGTACCCCAAACTGTCTTCTGCTCCAAAAGCGCCCGCCCTGATGTAGTGAAGCTGCATCTGGTTCGAAGTGAAAAGCACTAAATCGGACGGAAAGCAGGTCACAGACATCCAAATATGCGCGTTGGAGTGCCCTGGCGAATCGTCCCTTTACTTCATTCACCAGCGTTGTCGTGATGTACAACACTTCAGGTATTGAGCTCAAGAAGGAGGACATTTCTGAAGTTATCAATGGCACCTGGCAGCTTTTTTACAACGTCCTGCAGAACATCGGCCCCACAACCATGCGGAATGAGTCGTGCGGGGAGCAGCTGTTGAATTTCAGGCGTCCGGCGAAGATCATCATCGGGGTTATGCTGGCCATCATCACAGCGGTCACCGTGATGGGAAACACGCTGGTCGTGATCGCGGTGTGCGTGGTGAAGAAATTAAGGCAGCCTTCAAACTACCTCCTGGTGTCTTTAGCGGTGGCTGACCTGTCAGTGGCCATCGTGGTGATGCCATTTGTTATAGTGACTGACCTCACCGGTGGCAAGTGGCTTTTTGGCGAGGTCTTTTGCAACATATTCATCGGCATGGATGTAATGTGCTGCACCGCCTCCATCATGACCCTCTGTGTGATCAGCGTGGACAGGTACTGTGTGTCATGAAACGTAAATTGCTTCCATGCGCGCGCATGCTTTTAAAATGCGACTCGAACAGAGACCGACGCTCGTTGACTTCAACGAGCTATAATTAACATTGTAAATACTTCATCCGCCCGTGTCAAATGAGCTGTGAGTGAAATCCACCCAATTACGGGACATTTGGCGATCATATGATATTGTACTTGTTACAGTCATTGGATTAACAAATTCGCACGCACACTTTGATTAATTTACGACACAATTAATCTGCTTGACCAGATCATGGGAAGTGTTTAATCAGGCATTTAGGATCAGCTGCACGATTTAAAAACACCAATGTCCTACATTTGTACTCAGGACACACTGTATGGTTCATCGACATTTCCAATTAATATTGTGGATTGAAATTTCCCTGAAAATTAGATGGTTGAATTTACATAGAGTGCAATCAAGTTAGCTATCCCCCCCCCCCCCCGCCCCCCCAATGATTACAGCAATGCAGGTTTTATCAACACCAAAACAACTAGATCATTAAACTGGCTAAAAGTGCAGCATAGGTGGGCTGCATTCAGCACTAATTATTGGAGGAGTGTTGTGTTGGGTCTGCTTGTGACAAATGAGTCTGCCTTCCCTGATGAAGGCTGTAATGAAAAAGTCGAGATATCGGTATTTAATCTGTGGTGCTCCAAGATTTTCTCAGCCAAATTTAAAATCAAATCTAATAACACTGTTGAATGAAAATGTGAGGGTGAACAAAAGGACTTGTGTGCACAGAGTATATGAAAGTCACAGAGCTGAATACAATATGCTGAAGATTTGTGAACAGTTACTCTTCAGTCACAGCAGGAGCTCCCCTCATCATACGAGGGGCATTCAATAAATAAATTGAATTTTTCGGTATCAGGACTTCTAATACAGATAGAATTTTTTTCCAACTACTGTGAACTGCTGAGGCAAGATCAAGAAAGACATAAAGAACAAACGCAGGGGTCATCAGTCAGAAGGACTTATCTTGCATGATGACAACGCAAGGCCTCACACAGCAGCCCAAACGATGCAGACCACCAACAAGCTGGGCTGGGAACTGCTACCTCATCCTCCAAACAGCCTCGACCTTGCCCCTTCAGACTTTCACCTGTTTGGTCCCTTAAAAGTGTTCACAAGACGCACGAAGTTTGAAAGTGACGATGAAGTCAAACGTGTTGTGAGCGACTGGCTGGAGACATCATTCCAAAGATTTTTATGCTGAGTGAATATGGAATCTTATGCACAGATGGGAAAAGTGTGACAGTGCTGGGAGACTACATTGAAAAAAAAAAAGTAAGCTTCTATCTGTATTAGAAGTCCTAAAATGAAAACTTCGCCTTATTTATTGAATGACCCTCACATTAAGGAAAGAATTAACATCATAACAAATAACTTTCCCAGTAGAAGACATTTTGGTCATTTTTACTCACCAATGCAGCATGCATTTAGCATTAGCATGAGTGGATTTACACAGTTTTGAACACCTGGCCTCTCATTGCTAATATCGGGTCATGTGATCAGGCTCAATAGTACATGAAATAAGAAGAACCATCACTGAACAAACTTTGAGCAAGTTGACGTCTATTATCAGGAAAATTCAAGTTTCCGCACCACTTTTCTTGAGCAGACCAGAATGAAATAAAACCGTTTCTGTCAAAGTGTTCACGGTGAAACAAGTAAGGGTGTAGTTAACATACTGTATGAATCAAAGCCCGACTCAGAGGAAATTCTGAGGGATGAGTGATAGGATAGCTGCGGTCAATATGAAAGAAGACTTGCATAGACTTATAAAAGATGAAGCTACAGAATTCGGCTTTGGATGAGTGGATTGGTCAGGATTTGAGAAATGTATGTTGGCTGTCTCACCGAGTAAGTTAATGCCATTGGCATCATAGAGCCAGAAGCATGACCCCTAGTGTACAGACCCAATAAATATTTAATCCCACAGGCTTAGATGATGTTCTTCGAGAGACCACTCTGGTGGAATTCAGTATCTCTGGCCTTCCCTGTCCACAATCAGAGCTAGATAATACCACGAAGATCCATGGAGAATGGAAAACTAGGGGTTCCATAATGGTTATCATGTAACCACATAAACACATTGATGATAACATCAATGAGGGTGCGACACATTAACAGAAATATTGTACTGTGGATATTGATGTCAAATTATTTTATGACATTTTAAACATACTTCTGTGAGTTCCTTCCTGTTTTTGTAAAGTCTTTTTTTTCCACTAAGCGTTGAAAGGGCGTTCGGGTAATTCACATACTTTCACATGAACAAACAGAACAATGTTTGAGGATCTTACATGATCCATCCATCCATCCATTTTCTGATCTGTTTTATCCTCACAAGAGTCGTGGGGCGTGCTGGAGCCTATCCCAGCTGTCTTTGGGCAGTAGGCGGGGTACACCCCAAACTGGTTGCCAGCCAATCGCAGGGCACACAAAGAACAGCAACCATCCACGCTCACACTCACACCTAGAGACAATTTAAAGTGTTCCATTAACCTGCCACCACTGTTTTTGGAATGTGGGAGGAAACCGAAGTACCCGGAGAAAACCAACGCAGGCATGGGGAGAACATGCAAACTCCACACGGGAAGGCCGGAGCCAGAATCGAACCTTGCGCCTCTGCACTGTGAGGATAACACTCTAGACTGGAAGGTGGCTGGAATTAAATGTGTGAAGTCATTTGATAAATCATCAGAATATCGTGGTAGATCAGATTAGATCATGATGCACATTGAATGAAATCCAAGGCAAGAGTTTCACAACTTTACATTTTTTTTTAATGCTCAGCTGACACTATCAGTTTTATCAATTCCATTTTTTTAATTGTTATGGAGTTGCAATGCATCAAGTATGTAGTTGAGACCTTTCAAATATATATGTACTGTAATAGTCAACATGTTCCATAAATTTGTGCCAGAAGGGCATATCAAGGCTCAACGTAAGCGAATTTGCAGTGCAATTTGTGCGTCAAAAATCCATATTTTGTGAATCAATCCAACAGTTTGAAAACCAAAATGAACGAGTGTTTATGTGCACAACGCTCATTTGCCAAATATTTCGGAAATCACTGAACTTTAATTGTTACGCCTGTAACAATGATTGTATTAAAAAAATAAATAAATAAATCACCACAGTGGGTGCTGCTATATCAAGGGCTTTAGTTTTCCCTCTGATTCGTAAAATGTTTCAGTTCGGCACCAAGTGGGGAACTTGAAAGGCGGGAAGTGCAGCAGCCCAAGCGGGTCCCTCAACCAATTAGGCTAGAGAGCCACGGTCATGTGTGAGTCTGCCACTCTGCTGGAGTTGCAGCATATTACCGTGATGTGCTTATGAAGTGCCGACGGTCAATGTGTGGTGCAATTCACATTGGCTCCCGTGGCGACTAGCTGCCTTCTTCATCGATGGTTGGTCCGCTTGTCACACTTTGGTTGTCAGTTGGCTTGCTGGCTCGGCGCAGAGCCGTAGCTTGACATTTGGGGCCTGAGCCAAAGAATGGCTAGGACTTGATTACAAACATTGGAAGATGTTTACCCTTGCCTGTACTCTGGTCACAATGACCGCTCCATCCAGAGCCAGGCCTAGAGGTGGGGCTAGATAGCAAGCACTTGCTGGTCTGCATGGGACTGGGCACCGCCTGCATGGTTAACGTGGGTCCCCTTCCAATGGGCTAAACATCTGTGAGAGGGGCAATGTGAGCTGGACGATTCGATCACCGCCTACAGAAGTTGGCCCTACTCTAGGGGTGCCCACACTTTTGCGAGCCACTTACAAAATGACCAAGTCCAAGTGAACTACCTTATTTATTTATTTGTGTACTTTGTATAACTGCATGAACTCATATTGTGCAATACCACTATTATCTTTATTTTACTGTGATGAATGGAATTAGCCAGGGGATCTATGTTGAAGTAGTTTCTGATAGCGAGTCGTGCACACACCTCCCTATTAACATCAGTCATATTGGACAGGTACTTGGACTTCATGTTGTTATCAATGGGCAGAAAATGCGGCTCCACAGCCGGCCAGCATGTCACTGTCCCTGTCACTACCCCCACCACCACCACACCAACTGGCAGAAGCGACACACCACCAGAGGGCCACAGGCCTCATGCAAGTGTTAGGAGGACAACTCTTCCATTCCAAGCGTCATTCTCCAGCACCGGGGAAAATGGTCAATGTGTGCCCAAGCACATCATGCGTTTCCTCCGGGCCCGCCCGCTCTGCAGCAAGTCAGAGACACCCAACCACGGAGCCCACCACAAAACAAAAATCCTCCTCTCACTCTGTGAGAGCAGACGAAACAAAATGGAAACTGCTAGTTTTGCCTTTGCATGCGCATGCACAGTGAGGCATGCATCAAGTGCATGACTGGCTGCCCTGTTTGTCAATCAAGTGACAAATGTAACAACAGATGATAGCAGGTTTTAAAAAATTCCATTGTGCAATTTAAATCACTCTTTCTGTGACAGCATAAGCATGTCTCCTTCATAAAGAGAAAGGTATGTAGGCATTAACGTAAGCATGAATTTTACGGAAGATCGAGATGTATTCAGACCCATTCCCCGAATAAGATAAAATGTGTTTTGGCTTCACTTTTTTACTTTCCCTGTGAGTAATATGTCCACATTCAATAATTTAAAAGTCAAACATGAATGATTTATTCAAAAGAGTGGGAAGAGTTGATGCTTTTCTGTAGTTCCTTGGATGTCAAAGAAAAGTTAGGCCAAAGGAATGAAGGAGCTTGCCTCATAGGTTGGATGATATTGAGAAAAAATATCACTTAACTGCAAAAGTTGACTGTCGATTACACCCAGCATGGGAAATCAGGAAACGTTCACATTTTAAAACATTTGTGAGGTGAGGAAGTTTGTCCCTGCAAAGAGAGTGCAGCTGGGGAATAGTCACCCGCAGCAACACACACACACATGACCTGACATAGCTGACACATCCTCAGGTAATGCGATGTGACGCCCAAGCTCTGCTCTCGGGCACTTTCCTTTCCAACTTCCACCTTGCGAAGGATTGGATATTTCCAGCAAGGCTAACATGATCGGATCAAAGGTAGTTCATGCTTGTGATGGAATGCTTTGAAAAATGTGAAGAGTGTGTATTCTAGTGAGGAAATACAATATTTGTGAATCTCATGATCACAAGTATAGTTAATGCAACAAACCTTTCTGTCTATTTCATGCTGACTACAGTTTTCATCTTCAAAGAGGTCACTAAATAACATTACCTTTATGCCTTGGAGCTTGTGGCATTCACTTGGAAACTTCCGTCAATGAAAATATTTCAGAAGTCATGAAATAAAAATGGTCGGAGTACAGTTCACATTTGGTTGATCATTGAAAAGGGCTGCTTGCCAATGGCAGCTGTTTGTGTCCTGTCTGACTACCTATTCGTCTTTTCGTCCAAAATAACCCGAAGTCCAGGACAGATTAGATTGTATATGAGCTCGGAGAAGGTGTGTGTGTAAATTGGTTTCAAAATAGAAAATGAAAAAGTGAAACCCAAAATACGTACAATGAAACTTCTCAAGTTGAACATGATCTGATTTGTGTTGCTTATTTCAAGACATCTTAGTTTTTTCATAGGAAATAATAGAAACAGAAGGATCAAACATATTATGGTGTAAGATTCTTCATCACTAAATTAACCACTGTCAATTTAAAGATTTAAAAAAAAAATACTCTTAACTCTAATGACATTCCGGAGATATCGGTCTACATTTGTGTGGACTGATGTCGACTTAGCGCACTTGTTTAAAAAGACATGAAGTAAAACGTATTTTTTATTTTCTCCAGAAGATGGCGAATTGCAGTATCTACTAATCAGGCAATCCCGCTCAGGTCCTTCCAGGGGATCTTGTCTCACAGGACTGGTCCTGCGGTGGCCTGTCAAACTTTCGTTTAGTGTCGTGCATCTGCATCATTTCTTTCTCATTTTTGAGTTGATTTGTTTTGGATTTCCACAGTTTTTTTTTTTTTTTTGTGGTTTGTAATAAATGCTTTTACTTGGTTCCCGTGATTGCAGCATTTCTGTCTTGAGATTGTTAATTTCGGCATTTATGTTTTTGGTTTTTGTTTGAAACATTCCTGTGTTTGTAGTGTTTGGCCATTTGCAGCATTTTTGTTTTGCAGTTGTTTTGTGGGGCAGGCCCGGTGGTCCAGTGGTTAGCGCGTCGACCTCACTGTGCAGAGGTATCGGGGTCAATTCCAGCTCCGGCCTCCCTGTGGGGAGTTTGCATGTTCTCCCCGTCCGTGCCTGCGTGGGTTTTCTCCAGGTACTCCAGTTTCCTCCCACGTTCTAAAAATATGCATGGCAGGCTGATTGAACACTCCAAATTGTCCCGAGGTGTGAGTGTGAGCGTGGATGGTTGTTCGTCTCTGTGTGCCCTGCGATTGGCTGGCAACCAGTTTAGGGTGTCCCCCGCCTACTGCCGGAAGACGGCTAGGATACGCTCCAGCACTCCCTACGACCTTTGTGAGGATAAAGCAGATCAGAAAATGGAGTTGTTTTGTGTGTGTTTTTAGTTTTCCTGTGTGTGTTCGTCTTTTTTTGTTTGCATCTTTCTTTTTGGTCAACATTTTTGTGTTTGCAGCATTGTTTGCGGCTGTCGGCCGCCATACAGGAAGGAACTTGTGATTTTCAAATGTTATATGTGTGTGAGCTAAAAATCTCAAGCCAACTTTTTTTTAGCTTAAGTTTTACTTATAATGAAATCACACACTGCTCTTGAGTGGGTTTATGTACATACAGTATATATCATGAAACCCTTCTAATAAAATAAAAAAACATGTAGCCAGCTATACCACAATCAACAGCAGAATTGGAACATTCCACCCTCTTGTGGAGGTTGACATGGAGGATGATGGATTATCAATAACTGGCCGACTGATAGTGATCTCAGTTTTCCTTTGTTATTGTCTACTTGCCACACTATTTACTGTATTCAACAATCTCCGGAGACAGGAAGAATAAAAAGGGTGAAGTGCTATGTGACTTTAGTGTTGCATAAATCAAGCTTCAAGTTTGGCATTACAATGATGGGATCCATTATTTGTCAATACTGAACAAGAGGCCAACAGACCATTACAAATCAGAGGGATAATAGGCTTTGTGTTGGCTTCATGTTCTTGTGGGACTAAAAATGTCATCACACGTAATTGTTTCTTAGTTGTTCTTTTTTTAACATGTCACACGTGTTTGATTGCAACTTGGTGTGTGTACATTCATTTGATAAATATTTGACGGGTTAGTGTATATTTAAAAGAATTATGTCTACAAACAGAGGTTCAGGTCCTCCAAAGTATACGCGTGCTGTCTCTGCTTGGGAATCGGGACCTGAAAAGTTTGGAATATAACATTATGGTATGATGCTTACATTATTGGTACCTCAGAACTGACCTCTTAACTATTTGCAGCACAAATCTTTTAGAATGTATACAGGACAAAAATAATCCACTCTGTTTTCAAGTAATGTCAAACATAGTTGTACATTCTTCTCGCAGTTGAGAAGTGGGAAAATTATTCCATACTGTCAGCTATAATGATGATGACTTGCGAGGAGTTTCTCAATCACGACAGTTGTGTGATTAACAGCTTATTAACGGAGCCCATGGTGAGATTGCTTGCTGTTGAAGCATTCTGGCGCCACTAAGATCTTTGCACATGATTCTTAGTGGTGTGAGGTCACATTCAATATGCTCAGAAGTGTGAGCTAGTTCTGGACCTTGAACAGAGAATGAAAAGAACACAAAAACAAACAATAATTAGGATGCAATTCAGAAAAATATTGACCAGCAAGTTTATGAAGCCTGTCGCTTGTTGTTCTGCAGAATCTGTAACTGTTATGTGTACCCTAATAATCCGAATAGGAGTGGATCTCCCAAACGTAGACAAGTATAAGGTCTTTTTAAAAAAGGGTTTACATGCAAAAACAACGCAGCACCGGTAAAGTACAACTCAGGATGCCAGTAACAAAGAACCAGGAAAATGTGGGACAAACCAAAAGCGCTTGTGTGAGGCAAGGAACGGGGACATGTAAATTGCTTGTCAACTAAAAGGACAAGAGAATCCAAAACACGAGAATAAAAAACAGAGACTACACTGTTATCAAAAAAGACAAGAGAAACACAATAGAACTACATGGCAAAACCATGAGGCAAAAATCAAGAATGTCTAGAAAATTGAAGCACTTGGAAACAGAGCCATGATCAAGCCTTAATAATCCGACTCAAGAAGGAAACACCCACACTCTTGCCTGAGACTGAAAAATAACACAAGACATGACAGGAGCACGAGAGTAACATTGACTGCTTACTGCATAGTCACCGTGTCTGGACAAAATGCTTTTGACTCAGTCAGTACGTACCAAATGTGTCTCTTTAATTGAAGTATATATGATTTATTTGCAGAGTGATGGGGCATGATGGTCAAAGCTATGCGTTGTAATCCTTTGTAACAAGATGCTCTGTATATGACATCATCTGCGAGTTCTGTTAGGTGAGGCAAAACATCGGATTAATAGTTGTCATTCAGTGACCGTATGTTACCAAGTTGAAATAGCTGTTAGCACATAATGGAGTGATTGTGTCTTGCATGGACAGTGTTGTGCAGTAGTGGTGTTACAAATAGTGCCATTACTAGTACATTTCTTACTACATTTCTTGGTAGCATGGGTTGTAATGTTGCTATTTTCAACATGAAGTACCTTTTCACTCGTGAACCTACTTTTGTAATCAATAATGGAGTAGTGTCCACAGAAGGTACATTTTCCCAGGCAGTTCTAAAACTGAAATGCTTATAGGGTCTGTGAATTATCTGGTAATGCAGTGGAGTAGTATCTGGAGACATTGGCCATAGTATTAACCATAAAATCGGTACATTATCCATCGATCCATCCATTTTCGGATCCGCTTTATCCTCATAAGGCTCGCGGGGTATGCTGGAGTCTATCTCAGCTGTCTTCGGGCCGTAGGCAGGGGACACCCTGAACCGGTTGCCAGCCAATCGCAGGGCACACACAGACAATCAACCATTTGTTTACAATTACACAAAGTGCAGGGGTTACAGTAATCCCTCGTTTATCGCGGTTAATGGGGACCAAAACCATCCGCGATAAACGAAAATCCGCGAAGTAGCGACCCCCCCCCCATATAGGTACATGTACATAATATTTATAAGGCCAAATTTAATGGTATACATGCATGTAGAAGTAAATTTTGAAGTAATTAACATGACTTAATGCTGTATACTAATAGATTTAAACATGTATAAGTTAGGTTAGTTTATGAATAACAAAATACAGTAAACATATACATGTAGTACTGTATATGTTGCTCTATGTAACTCGCTGTTGTTTTGCTGACTTTCGCTGCTTCTCGCGGACCTTTTGCGGACTTTTTGCGGACTTAATTTATTTATTTATTTATTTATTTAATGAATATGTTTGAAAAAATCCGCGATGCACTGAAGCCGCGATAAACGAACCGCGAAATAGCAAGGGATCACTGTATATCAATGCTGCCTCTGCTGATAGGAAACAACGCTGCTTCAGAGGCCACTGGATCTGTCGTAGCAGTTAGTGCTTGAATGACCAGCGCCTTGGTGTTAAGTGACCCGAAATCGCCAGATCCGCAGGGACAACACAAACTGGGGGTCGTAGATAGGTTTAGTATATTTTACTGAGCCCTTGTTATGGATTCCATTGGTTTTTGATGCTGTGTTTAGTCTTAGTCCATTCACACTCACAATCACACCTAGGGACAATTTAGAGTGTTCTATTAACCTGCCATGCATGTTTTTGGAATGTGGGAGGAAACCCGAGAACCCAGAGAAAAACCACGCAGGCACGGGGAGAACATGCAAACTCCACCCAGGAAGGCCGCAGCCAGGATCGAACTCACGACCTCTGCACTGTGAAGTCGACGTGCTAACCACTCGCTCACCAGGCCGCCTCGGTTGGTTCTGTACTGTTCCGGAATTATCCAGATAAAGTTGGATCCCACAAATGTAGACAAGGATAAGATTATGGTACAAAAAAGGTTAAACAAACCCAAGACCGACAAAGTACAAATAAGGACGCTGCTCAACACACCAGAATAAAAGGAGAATAACAAAAAGCGCTTGCAAAAGGACAAGAGAATCAAATCACGACAAATACCAACGGAGAATAATTTACCAAACTGAATGACGACTGACAGGAAAGCGGAGAGCAATAAACAAGGAATGAGGAAAAACGGAGCAAAATCTGGAACATCTAGAAAACTGTAACTTGAACAAGGGCTTGAGCAAGGCAAATCATCCGGCGGTCAGTTGTCGGCAGGGAAGTCCTGAAATACCGAAACACGTCTGCCACCTTCTGGAGAACAGAAACAGAATCATGGCACGTCCAGACTTAATCCCATGAGTTCTGACACATCCCCAAGGAGCAAATGAGCGAGGGATTTTATCAGATCGCTTCACTTTGCAGCATCCGATATAGCCGCAACGTCGACGTTTGATTCAGCACTCAAGGCGGGCTCTGTGTAAATGTACCGTGAATGTTGACCTTGGTGCGGGTGTCGCAAAGGATACCATTTTATACTACTGACTGCGTGTTGCAATGCTGCTTGAATAGAGTACAGTATGGGATCATTTAAAAAAATATGGAGCAAAGTAAAGTAAGTACTATCTGAAGGGTAATAATAATTGGACCCCTAATGTATTTCATGTCCCTCCCAGACGCCAACCCCGCCAAACCTGAGGTCTGGCAAGGGGTCGTTATGACATAATGCAACACATTACTGAATTCATTGAAAAAGATTGACAAAGATTCACCCTCTCAAGTCACAACATTTTGCTCCGTATTTGAAATCAGAAAGGATAACAGGATTACATGACTTGATTGATGGCTGAAAGCAAATTTACATTTTTAAAAGATTTGGTCTAAAATGGTAAAAATTGCTTTGACTATTCTATTTCCAAGATACTCATAGCGCTCTTCCGCATTCACACATATGGCCCCTTTGGCATTGAAAGCTTGGTCACAGAACGTCTGCAGGCTGGTGTTAGGGAGGGAGAGCAGGCCAGCGTCAGATGGCCGCAGCTTCTGTGATGGGGTGTAGGAATCGAGGACAATTGTGTGTCGTGGGGCTTCGGCGTGGAGAGATTGGAGCAGTACAACCATTGTAAACAATATAATTGCTTGCGCACATAAAAGTACAGACATACTGACGTTCTCCATTAATTTTGTCGGACCGATGTCCCATTTTACATGTGCTTGTTGTAATTAATTTATTTTATCTTCTGGTCATACTACATTTACCTCCACAAAACTTCTTGTGGGTCTTTCCTTAATGTGCTACATTTTGTATTTAAATTTTTAGTTCAAATGAGATCTGCCTTTGCTGGTTTAGTCCTCATGACACATAAAGGCATAACTAAATTGTTGAATATGTTTAAGCTTCTCTTGGAATTGTTGGGATTTCTAATTTGTTGCTCATGGACCATTCTTCCCTAAACAAAGTTTGATGTAAGAGTTAAACTACTGCACTTATTGTGGTTACTTTATTTATATTATTTATTTATTTATTTTTAAACATCTATTCATTTGTCATTGTCATAGAGACAGAGAAGAATGAAATGAATGAAAAGAAAAAAATTTTGTTTTGCATTTATTTCCTCAGTGTCTGTTAATAACTGATGATTTCTCAATGTTCCGCCCCTCTTTGAATGTTTCTTTTCCTTCCAGGTCACTGATAGTGTAGTGATACAAAGATCTGATTTTGGTACAGCCAGTGTGGGATTGATTTCCACTCTGCGACTGTATAATTTAATGTCCTGCCACAGAAACTGGAACATTTGAAACACTAATCCGATTTCCAATTGATTGAAGCGTACACTTGCAAGAGTAATTTGATTTCCGATCGAATAGTCTCGTTGCGTTAATCTACGTTTAAAGTGTCGATCAAGGTCAGAATCAAGTGTTTGCATGTGCAGTATTTTGAAATCTGTTTTTAATCAATGTAATGCAATCGTTTGGTGCGCTCAACTGCATATAAATACTGTGTTGATGTCTGGGTTTTTGATTACACCTTGTGGTCACCAAAAACCATCACATATTGAAACACACACTTCTATTTGTCGTTATGTTAATGCACAGCAATAACTGAGTGTGCAGCTTAATTTCATTTGTCAGAAAAAAAGCAGCCCCTGTGAGCGGCTGTTAACTCTTTCACGGTGTACTCAAAGTCAGTTTAGAAAGGCTCCACCTGCGACACTAATAAGAGGCCAAGCCCTTCAGAAAATGAATGGATGAATTAAAAGGCAGTGATAATCGCCATCAACACCGTTATTTTAACATTTTGCTGTTCGTTTTGAGTCGCTCCTCAGAATTCCTGTCCCAGGGGATACCGACAAAGTCATCTGCCCCAAATACTTCACTGAGGTCTTGACCCTTTTATTTTATTCTCAGCATCAAAATATTTTGAATGCAGTCACACAAATCTTATGACCAGTGATCCATGCATGACTGCTTAATCTAGCATGCATCTGAAGTATCTATGAACAAACGCTTTGACTTGGCTCTGTTTATCCTATTAGAAGAGGATTTAGATGTGGCAGTCCAGACCAGAGAGACCAGAGCCACCCGTGTTGTATACGGCAACCTCTATCTCACATAAGATTTTTTTTTTTTTTTTTTGGGTCATTAATGTCTGTGATTTGGCTGTTCGGGTCTTGAGCACAGGCTGTTGAATCTGGGTCAGAGTATTTTCATGCATTTGAAACAAGCAAGAGAGCTGTTTTCTGCATCACACAAGCCTACAGGGGGAAAAAAAACAAAAAACAATCTACCCCTTCAAATTTACTTTCACTTTCTGAAAACCTGTTTTGTATTCAGCCATATTCTGCAGCAAGCCAATTTCTTACTGGACATTAGGCATATTTTAATGGAAAACACAGGGCCCAATTTTTCATAGAGCTAAAGCTCCATTTTCTACAAGCAGCACAATTCTCTTGAATTTGAAAGGTTACGCATATTCTGCATTTCCATTACAAAGGGTAGCTGCGGTGTTGTAATACAGTTGTATTTATTTAGATATTTTCATGAAATCATGTCAGACGGTTAAAGTATCTCAGTGGATAATGTAATCATTTTTACTGCCAACAAGTCCAGTTTCATGACATCGTTTTCAACCTTGCCAATATTTACTTTCAATGACAAAAGCTAATGGCAGTGTTCTGGCTCCATACCTCCACCATGCAAACATCAATCAAATCAGGGTTTAATTATGGGGCTGTAATAAGAACCGATTTGAATGAGAAGATTGCTTTTGTTTTTAAAGATGGGATTTTATTATCGAACCGAATTGAATTGAATCATTCCACCTGAAAATACTGTATATTGAGATACATAAAATGTGCCCTTCATTGGTAGATATGTTATGGATTCTATGTTCGTGCTGAGTACAAGTCGAGCGCAAAGCGCAGTCGAACTGCTCGCATTGGTGGACTTTTCTTTGTTTTGGTATTTTGCTCGACTTAAAGGGCATTGTAGAATGGAAATAGTCTTTTCCGGGGCAATCTTAGTGCCATCCCTCATTTGCATCAAAACGAGGGCGTTGCAAGTGCAGTACACCCGATTACGCCATGCTTAACATTGCGGAAACAGAAATAGACCCAATGGTGCATGACATTAGCAGGAAATCAGCAAAATCTACCCTTGCAGATGATGTCATCGGCCGTACATGTAACATTGGCAATTGGAGACTGCCTTGTACCCCCGATCATGTGTCTGCGTGTTAACCCCAACCAACCAAATATTTTAAAGATGATAATGATGATAATGGGTGGCACGGTGGGGGACTGGTCAGCACCCCGCCTCACCTTGCAGAGGTGCAGGGTCCGATTCCAGCTCGGCCTTCCTGTGTGGAGTTTGCATGTTCTCCCTGTGGCTGCGTGTATTTTCTCCGGGTACTCTGCTTTCCTCCCACATTGCAAAAACATGCATGGCAGGTTAATGGAACACTCTAAATTCTACCTAGGTGTGATTGTGAGTGTGAATGGACTAAGACTAAACACAGCATCAAAAACCAATGGAATCCGTAACAAGGGCTCAGTAAAATATACTAAACCTATCTGCGACCCCCAGTTTGTGATGTCCCTGCGGATCCGGCGATTTCGGGTCACTTAACACCAAAGCGCTGGTTATTCAAGCACTAACTGCTACGACAGATCCAGCGGCCTCTGAAGCAGCGTAGTTTCCTATCAGCAGAGGCAGCATTGATGTAACCCCTGCACTTTTCAGTTCAGTTACACTTTTATTGTGTTACACCGCTCCAGTAATTCTTCATCTTCTATATAAGAATTGTTGATACAGGTGCTGTGCTATTTTCTTTGCTCTATTGTTAGGGGTACATCAATGTTTGAGAGATGCTTGGAAGTGTTTGAAATACAATGAAAGTGTTTTGGGATCAATTTTTGTGGTAAATTTCTGGTGGAGAGGGGACATGGAAACATTTAATCATTAATTTCCAAGATGATAAGCAAGTATTTTCAGTCATTTTATAAGCCTGGCAATAAAATGGCATACATGTGCGCTACAACCTCTTTCCCCAAGAAGACAAAAACCTGTGTCACAGGTTTCTCAATTTAAGAGTCTTACTGAAGCTCATATGATTGATGAAAAGAAAGTAAAACTGCTATGGTGAGTCTGAATATTATTCTTGTTAAGTATTTTGTTCCTGATATTTAAAGAAGGAGCTCAATTATTCAAAGGCACTCACTGTTTTTGTGGTAAATCTTATGTTTGTGGTTAGAGTTATATATAAAAAGCACAGGTTCATTTGGCAGCATTGCTTATTTTTATTTTTGGCTGAGAATGAAAAAAAAATTAAGGAGACAAAATCAAGTGACTTTCATTTCATAGTTTGACGTGTTACATTCTACTTTGGAGAATTATCCAGACGTACGAGTGGATGTACTCATGCTATGATATAGGGTTCCGGGGTACACACGACAAAAAAGGTTGGGAACCACTGATTTAAAAGTATTGATTATGTATCTATAATGGGGACCGTCAATTATTTGCTAGTTTGCTGCTTGCACTCATGCTTCGTCCCAGTCCTCACTGTAGCTACAGCTTTTCATGCGCAGCAAAAATTCATCTTAAAAATGCAAGCTCATGCCAGCGCCTCAGAGGAAAGTTCAAAGAATAAATGTAAATGTTGATTCATCCATTAATTTCCGCATTAATACTGCATTTTCCTGCAAGGAACTACAATCCCTTATAACTTTGCAAGCTGACACTAAATCACCAAATCCATGAAAGACAGTCAGAGCTGAATAATGATGTGTCTTTGAATAAAGCATTTGTGCCACAGGCGACCTAGCAAGGACGCCTTCCTCTGTTTCCCTGTCATGATAATGTAAGAGCGGCAGTGCAAAGTACTCCTCCTTTTTTGTCACATTCCTTTTGGTTTGTTTCTTAAAGAAAAACTTGAAAGCTAGATCAGCTTAGAGCAACATGTCTGTCCAATTTACTTCTGACCTTTAAGGAAAAATGTTGAGCAAAGGATCGGAGAGGCAACTAGCCAGGAGTTAGTATGGTTGAAATAGCAGCCTTAAGTCATCACTTTATGGCACAGCACAAGGACGCTGAGGATTGGAGTACAACTTCTGAGAAATGGAGAACTCTGTGCTTTTATTTAACCTGTTGTTTTACTGACATTTTCTATGAAGATGATATAATGTTACGGGTCTGGTGGTTATCACAGTTCAGCAAAGAGCAACAAACGGTGTTAATAACTTTCACCTATAAAGGCGGCTGGAAATTCAGGCACTTTGTCCTACTAAAGATTTTACAATTGTCACTATGAGAGTATGTGTCTGCAATTAAATGGAATTTATTTTCAGGCTTTTAACACATCTCAATCAGGGGTGCCAATAATTGTGGAGGGCACTACATATATATAGAAAGTCAAGTTACAAAGACGCTTTCAGGTCTGTTTGGGTGCTCTAATGCACGGCTTTCTTGACAAACGGCAGTTCGTCGGAAACGGAAAGTGTCATGAAGGAGGACTTCAAACGATTACTGAGGTCCCAAAATGTCCGTAAGATGGACATTTTTTAAAATGTAGTAACACAGAATAAACAAAAACATCAACCACGGGCTGACAAACATAGAGGCAAAGAAACTCACGTGGACTCACATGAAAAGGGAACGCTCCATTTTTGTTGCTTTATTTACCTGAAAGATGACCTGGCACTGTGTGTCCCCTGCATTGAATTAACTCTTAGTTAATCGAGTTGATCCTCGATGAAGTGGGCCACCAAGTCTTCCCTTGGGCGTCACATTGGCTAGGGCTGCCACTGATTGCGATATTTGTCCTGTTTTTTTTTTTTTTTTTTTTGTTTTTTTTTCTTTTTATTAAAATACACAAATACTTAACGGGC
>NW_017805783.1:3506247-3533601 GCF_001891065.2 Hippocampus comes | reverse complement strand
AATTTTTTTGTTAGGTTTTTTTTTTTTTTTTTTTTTTTTTTTTTTTGGGGGGGATTGCGATATTTGTCCTGTTTTTTTTTTTTTTTTTTTAGTTTTTTTTGCTCTTAATTAGAAGTCACAATGACTTAACGGTCATTGTACACCACAACGAGCCACCTCAAACCTCTTGTCTCTTATGCGGCACCAGACCCACACGCTTCTTGTACTCACAATTCTCACAGCCTCCGCCGAGATATCTGATTAATGTCCATCCATCCATTGTCAACACCGCTTAGGCTAAACAGGGTCGCATGGGGTGCTGGAGCCTATAGCTGACTTCAGACGGAAGGCGGAAAACACCCTGAACTGGTCGCCAGTCGTAAAAACAAACAACCATTTACACCCTCATCCACACCTTCACTGAGTGGGCACCGATCCCACACTGCCTGTGTACAAGTCAGGCGAGGGTACCACTACACCATCAGTGACAGCATCTGATTTAAGTTTATTTATTTATTTTTTTAATATTCTAAAAACACACACCCAGATCCAGATTATTCCGGGACGTTACAACACTTTAATCACGGTGACCATTTCCCACTATGGACATCCTGTTCAAGTCTAGTTAAGTCAAGTCAAGTACAACTTTATTGTCAAATGTGCTGTATACAGCACAGATGAAATTTCTTCCCTCTCAAGACAACATGCAACAAGAGGAGCCGCTGTTTGAATCCAGGGATACTGATGATCAATTGTTTTGTGTTGTCTCGGTCTTATTATGTCAAATTGCGAACAGCCTTATGAACAGAACTGTTGAAATACCATTTCTAACTGGGGCAGGAAATGTATTGGTCGATTCGTGATCAAACACCTGCAGTGAATTCAGCCATGCATCTCCTTGTTAGAGAACAGCAAATTGTGCAAAAAGTACTGAAACATTGATCAGTTGGACAAATGCATTCACAAGTTTTCAGAAGGTCAATTTACGTTCAGCTGTTCAGGATATGGTGCATTTTAAGTTCATCCTGATATTTAACCTGAAAGTCAAATCACCTTAACCCTTTGTGAGCAGTGTTAAACTAAAAGGTGAATAAGCAGAGCACAGAACTCCACTAAGGCTCAACTATTGAAAGCAATGCACAGAGCTTTGTATTTGAGGGTGTTTGTCTTTTTTTTTTGTCAATTCATCCTTTGTGTTTTGTGTTGTGTGTTGTGTTAGAGAGGATGAAGAACAGCCAAGGGATGCCAATGTGATTCTGGGGCTGACTGGATGAAAATCAAATGGACTGAAATATAATTGGTTGTTGATATGTGATTTGTTATTCTACTTCATGCATCATTCCGTGACCAAGTTTTGTGGAGATTGTTTTTGTACGGAGGGCGATTCAAAAAGAATAAGGGAAAATCAGCACGCAATATTTAAAAAATGAAAAACAATAGACAACTCTAGCTTGGACACATGCTGCACGTAAAAAAAAAAAAAGTTTTTATTTCAAGTTTTACAGGTGCTCAATGTGGCCACCGCCGGCAGCCGATATGACAATTCCTCCCAAATGTATCTTGGGACGTCGCAGTTCACCATGTTGATTGCAGCTGTTTTTTGTATCTTTCATGTCACTGATATTTGCCGGAAGTGGTGGAACATAAACTTTGTCTTTAACATGCCCCCACAAGAAGAAATATGTGTGTGACTTATTCTTGCGGCGATGTGTTAAAGATAAAGTTCCACCATTTCCAGCAAATATCAATGACATGAAAGATCGAATAACAACTGCAATCAAAACGTTGGACTGCGATACCCTGAGGCACGTTTGGGATGAATACTCATGTGGGCTTGATATTGTCCGTGCTGCTGGTTGTGGCCACAAGACGCACTTCTAAAACATGAAATACAAACTTGAAGGTATGTACGATACTTGTGTCCAAGCGACTGTTTTCAATAGTTTTTCGTTTTTTAAATATCGTGTGATGGTTTTAGCTTATTCTTTTCATATCACCCTGTATACGTATTTGTGCAAAGCTGCTCTGTTGGTGAACTAAGACTTTGAAATAGTAGCAGAAGCAGTATATAATTGAAAACAGTTTATAGTCACCGATTGTGTAGTGGGACATTCGCAGGACAGTTCTCACTCAGTGACAGTGTGAATGGTTGTCTGCCTTTATATGTCCTGCAACTGACTGGCCACCAAACTGGGATGCAGTCTGCTTCTGGCCCAAAGTCAGTTGAGATAGGCTCCAGCTCACCTATACCTCTGAACTGGATAAGCCATCCATCCATCCATACATACATTTTCAACACCACTTATCCTGAAGAGATTCACGGGGAGTTGCTGGATAAAAGGATAAGCAGTGCAGAAAATGAATGGGTAGATAATACCTTTTATTTATAAATATATGTAAATACCGTATATATTTTTCCTGACTGACTCTGAAAAATATATCGGTGCAATACATTTACATTTTATGGTTATGCATTTTCTTGTCAATTGATCATTCTAATTAGATCCAGTTCAGTATCGCATTCAATATAAAATACTGATATGTGCCCCAAGGCCATAAATAACCTTGCTCCTTCACATTGCTGCACACTCTCATTCCCTCAAATCTTCGTCCTCTCTCCACCTTTCCGTTCCTTCTGCCCGTTTGAACATTGTCGGGGACAGAGCCTTCAGCCGCTTTGCCCCTCGACTTTGGAACTCACTACCGCTTGACATCCATAACACAGACTCATTTTCCCTTTTTAAAACTAGTCTCAAAACACACTGATTGCAGATTGCTGATTTACTTTAATGTTGCTCATATCACTTGACATTTTAATTGACGTTTTATGTCCTGCTATTTTATAGTACAGGCTTTTAATTATGTTGTACCTTGAGTGGCCTGAAAGGTGCCTATAATTAAAATCCATCATTATTATTATCCATCCATCCATCCATTTTCTAATCCGCTTATCCTCACAAGGGTTATGGACATGCTAGAGCTAATCCCAGCTGTCTTCGGGCAGTAGGTCTGGGACACCTAAACTGGTGTCCAGCCAATCACAGTGTTATTATTATTATTATTAATTATTATTATTATTAGTAGTATACAGCTGGGATAGGCTACAGCACCTCCCACGACCCCTGTGAGGATAAAGCGGATCGGAAAATGGATGGATGGATATTATTATTATTATTATTATTATTATTTTTATTATGGATCCAATACAACAGCTTCAACACGTCAGTATTTACAAATACAAAAAAAAAAAAAAATCAGTTTTGAGTGTTGACGTTTTCAACAATGTTTCTGTTATTGTTGTCACACTTTGCACTGGAATGTAGTTAAATCAGATGGACACTGTGTAAACCAAAAATTAACTTTCATTTTGCTGATTACATAAACAGAAGACAGTTAAGAAATGTACACTTTAAACACACATTGATTTGACAACAGATGCCATAAATCAGTACATTAAATATGGAGATGGAATCTGTGTCCGTGTCTGACAACTGTTTGCTCACACCAAACAAACTATGAATGATGACATGATTTTCATTGCAAGAGCTTATTCTGATATTTATCTTTGCTCCGTGCAGCAAGAAAAAGAAAATAATTCATAGTTACTCAGCTTGCAAAGCACACTTGTGCATTCCACAGATTCATCTCCACACACACACCAGTTTGAAAGATGGACTGGCAAATAGCGTAGCATTACAGACAAGTAAACACAGCTGTGACAACAGTCTCATAACATTGATCATACTGATCCAGCTGAGTGAAGGTCACGCAAGCACGGGCAGTAAACATAATGATGGATAAGCAGGTAAGATTGTAACTGGCAGACCAATGAAATTTACTGATTGAAGCGATGACAGAAGCGAGGTTCAAATAAAATGACACACGAACCGACAAGACGATTACAGTTTGGTTTGGCTCCCAAAAAAATAAAAAAATTACGTACGTGTGCCTAGACCAGTGATGGAGAAGAAATGATCGACCGGCAAAATTTTGTAAATTGCCTACTTATGGATAAACTGTATATTTTTCATTGCGACCACCACAAGTACACTTGAAGAGCTTCTTGTTTGTACAGTCTACAGTTCATACAGTCATACATTTCTTGACCAATGGAGGAGGTGATGAAACAAGTCAAGTGCTTGCATCCTGTGTTGTCACCCACTAGGCGTGGTAATTTAATTACCATTGGTTACAATAATTACAATTCAGTCAACCACCCATTTCTGTTGCCATTGCTCTTTTAAATACCCAATCACTATCGAACAAGTATGCCATTCTCACTGAGACTTGGCTCAACCCTGGGAAAGGTTCCCCCCTAATGGATCTCACCCAGCCTTATGCAGTGCTCTGAATGCTCCGAGACTGACAGGGCAAGGTGGTGACATATCAAGTCTTTTCAAGAAAAAATTTGACTTGTCCGTCTTTAGTCTAAATTGGCTCCTTTAACAGTACTGTATACAAATCATCACATTTAAAATGATGTATGACAACCCGATTTGCTTTGTTACTATACATCAACCATCAAATTCAGTTATCCTGCTTCATTCTTTTCCATTCCATTCCATTCTATTCTGCAAAGGCTGCGGGACCTGTGCAATCTTTGCTTTGTGGAGACCAGGGGTGCCCAAACTTTTTTGACCGAAGATCTACTTTTCGATCAACCAACTTGCCACGATCGACCCGTTACCGTGCACGCGCGCATACGCACGCGCACACGTACACACACGCATGCCATGATGAGCAATAGCCTGATGCTGAGGCATGCGACGCACTTAGTCAGCCTGTTAACGATCGTAGCTCACACATACCGTTTTAAAATGCTACTCTCGGCCCTCCAAATTCCCATTCTTTACCCGTCCCCTCGGTAAATTGTACAAAACAAACTGAATGAGAATAATGATAACGATAAAAGATATAGCCCAACAACTCTGATCACAAGCTGCAACTGCAGACGCTAACAACTTCCGGTGACGCAGTCACACGTCACCGTAGGTTAAAGATGACCTTCTTTATTTTATTTTTATTTTTTAAATACTTTTTGTGAAATCGATTCCAAGTATTATACGGGTACATTGATTCGGGTGCAGTGTGCATTAACACAAAAAATATATTACTAGCATACACAGAGACACAAATGTTTGTTTGTTTTTTTTTTTCCTCTACACCCCTCGGATCGACTTGGGACCAGTCCTTGATCTCCTGGTCGATCACGACCGACGTAATGGGCACCCAAGGTGGAGACCATGCTGACAGTCGTTCACAATGGTATTTAGATTGCACCTATCATTGTGGCACTAATAGTCATCTCTATTTCTGTGAGAGCCAGTAAAAGGCTGATAGGAGTATTTACAGGACAGGTGGTATGCCTCACTAGAAAGACTATAAAATATAAACTTCCTTTCTTCATCGAAGAGGAGGAATGACAGCAAAATTTGTGGACACGGATTTAGTCCAATTATTTGATGGATAACTTTGCTTCCGATGCTTATTTTGAGATTGAACAGAAGAGCTGTATGCAATATGTACACATATATAACATGTATGTCCAGTGCCTGCAGTAAAAAGCAGTTCATTGTAAATACACAATGTAAAATGTATGCAAAACTACATCAGAACATGTATGGAATAGCTCATATTAGGACACGTTATGGCAAATAAAATGTTAATGGCTGTGGAACAAATATAAGTAAGGGTCTGCTATCTATTTAAAGGAAGAAGTGACAGTAACAGTGGGGTGTTTTCATCAATCTCAAAACATTTAATGTTAGACAAACAAAGCATGAAATCCCTCCCAGAAAACTTCTCATTTTCAAAAGTAGATTTTAGATCTCCCTCATTGCCACTGGAAGTCTGAAGATAAACACATGAGTGGAAAGGTTCTGTGGGGAAAAAGTAAATGGACTTCCTCACTGCCCTCTTCCACTTTTTGCTGTTCTAAATTTACCACACTGACACCTAAACCAACCACAGCTCGGTAAATATTTCACTGCGCATTCCCTTTCAGACATAAAAGGTTTGAGAGATACCCCTAGAGACAGGATGCCGTTGCACAGTCTGGCCGATTACAGTGTTATGGTGCAGAAAATAATTTACTTCACTGTGCCCTAGCTGGTAGTTCAGTGGAAGTAATGACATTCTCCATTAGTTTGGCCACGCTGTTGGTCTGTGACAGCAGAATCCCCGAGGCTTCTGCATTAATATGTCTCGAATCCTCCTGAGACACACACACACACACACACACACACACACACACACACACACACACACACACACACACACACACACACACAAAATAAATAAAACAAACCAAAAAAACCCCACTTTATTTCGGTCTGTGTGTCACTGTGACTGCCTGCGTGTGTCACTCTCGGGGCAGCTTGGCTCGGTATGTTGAATGAGTTTCTCTCAACCCACAACCTTGCGGGTTGAGGGTTTGACTCTCTGTGGCTACATAAAAATATCGTTGAACAAGATAATGAGCTCTCAATTTCCTGATGTTGCATCATCATAGTGTAAATTACTCTCCCTCAGTGACAACATAATCCATAAATCATCTCCCCTCCAAAAGTGTTGAAACAGTGTGGCCAATTCCTTTATTCACGCTTAGACTGCATACATTTGGGTTCGACATGAAAAGCTGAATATGGGACATAAGATTTTGGGCCATATTTTTGCACCCGGCGGAAGTCTAGCGCAAGGTGCAGTCAAATGGATCATGGTTGAGTTTTCTTTCTTTTCGCAGGTAAGCCCATCAATGAAGTCAGATGGACATTTGCGCCGTTGTGGGACGGAACACAGACGACTTCATTCCTGTCTTATTTGGCATACGGACCCTCATCACCTCCGCTTGTGTGTTTGGCTGCTGAGGGGCACTACCCACTGCTGACCTGCTGCTCGGAGTTGGTCAGGCATAACGTTCTTAATGCCTGGGCTTAATCTACTCAATTTATGTATGCTAAGCCGAGAGGTGGGGGCCACAATCGGTCAGGACGGGGGAATGTCAAGCCTTTGCTCTGCTGTTCCCCCAAACTCTCATTGAAGTGAATGAGACCCGGTGAACAAGCTGTGCTTGCGCTCGCTCGTGAACATTTTTATCATTAATCATCAAAAAGTCATCCATTAGTAGATATGACATTGTAAATATGGTTCATCGTTGGTCCATCGATCAGATTTAGCAGGAAAGCCCAGATTTCCCTCTTCCCAGCCACTTCTTCCAGCTCTTCCCAGGGGGATCCCAAGGCGTTCCCAGGCCAGCCCGAAACACCTCACCAACAAGAATTGTTGCTGTTTTTACATTAGTAACTCTTTTTGAATTTTAATGCAAGTTTAATACATTTGTTTGAAATTTCGTTCATCATCACAGTTTACTCAATAGTTCGAGTTACAAGGGCTCAATTACAATGTCAGAATAATCGAATTATTACAAAAAAAAATACTCATAACTTCATTTTAAACTGCCTTCATTTTATACTTCACATATAAAAACCATGGATAAAGCAAATCTAACCAGGAGTTTAATTAGATTTATACACTGCCGATGCATGCTGCTCACTGGCGGATTGTCTCATGCTCCCGAAAGCTTCGTCTGTTAAACCAGAGCGCATACCACACAAAACATAAACATAAATAAACCTAAATATACTGATTTGATTCTGAAGTTGAATGAAAAATGTTGCAGGCATGCTGCCAAAACACAGAGAGCTGCTCGACACAGTCTTAGCATTTTGTGAATATAGGAGCTATTTTTACAAGCTTTTTCAAGCTTTCTCGCATTTTTTTTCACACTTCTTCATCTGCGATTCGAAACCATAGAGCTGATTACTTGATTGATAGCTCTCTCTTGAGCAGCTATATTCCTCCCAAGTCACAGAATAACAGCTGGTCCTGGCATGAGCTCTTATTGAAACTGTTTTGTTTGAAAGGGCATGATTAGTGTTTGACGCACCACTTGCAGTAAATTTCAGCATTTTTCTTCCAAAAAATAAAGATGACAGAATACTTTGACCTTCAAAATGGAGGAATTAATATCCTAAGTTAGATACCAAGGAACTTGGAGCAAACTGAATGTGACCTACCAGAAAAAGGCATGCAGTAAAAGTGCATTTCTCTCCCCCAATATTAGACATACACAAATGTACCCCCATAGAGGTTATTACGAGACACCAGAATCATTGTCTGTGCCTTTTCCAGACCCAATATGGTTCATGTACTGGATGTTCTTATGCCGCAAAAGTTAAATATCACTGTCAGTGAAAAGTAAATATCCCATTTAAGGATTCACAGACCATCTTATTGTTTGATATGTTTTATGTTGAATCTCTTCCGTCAACAATTGTTCAATATTAACGTTTGTAAGGTTGATCAGCACATCCGCCTCAGAGTGCAGAGGTGCAGGGTTTGATTCCAGCTCTGGCCTTCGTGTGTGGAGTTTGCATGTTTTCCCCGTGCCTGGGTAGGATTTTTCCACATACTCCGGTTTACTACCGTGGCAAAAACAGGCATGGCAAGCTAATGGAACATTCTAAATTATCTCGAGGTGTGATTGTGAGCGTAAGTGGTTGTTCTTCTACGTGTACCCTGCGATTGGCTGGCAACCAGTCCAGGGTGTATCCCACCTACTGCCCGAAGACAGCTGGGGTAGGCTCCAGCACCCCCGCGACCCTCGTGAGGATAAGCGGATTCAAAAATGGATAGATGGATAATATTTGTGATGCATTTAGATTTAGAATGAACCTCGCATATTCTCTTTTATCGTTCTTTAAAATTAAAACAAGTTAGCTCACAGTAGAAAGTGTAGTCAACTGTGAGCGTTTTAATTTTTTATTTTTTTCTGACAAACCACATGATATGTTGACATCACATCCAAAAACGCATCTTGAACCTCTAAAATCAATAAACTAACCAAAAACATTGCAAATCTTTTTTGTCAGAATGGGGAAATGAATTGCCTTTGAAGGGCTCATCACAAATTCAAAACATTAAAACAAAGTTGATGATGGTCAAATTGCAGTTTGAAACTGTGGAACAGTATAAATGAAGAATTAAAGCAATGTCCAAACATAACCTAGGACCAGTATGAAAGAATGTATAAAAAATATGCTGCACACAGGATATGGGTATGTTTGGTTAGGATGTAAAAGTTAAACTGTTTTTGTGTATGGCTATTTTTATTTTTTAGATTATGCAAATAATAAAGTGCATGTATTAAATATTTATACATTTCAGATTTCACTTCTTGTTAGATATTTCTTAATGTAGTAGAGAATGGGGAGGATTGAATAAGATTTAACTTCCTACTGCATTTCTGAACAGCAATACGTGGTGTGTCAGAATTGGATATTTATCTTGACAATTTTTGTATTTCATTTTTGTGGTCATGTATGTTTTAAATAAAACTTTCAAAACATCAATCAAACATCGGGGTCGATTGTTTTCAAATGTGGTCAACCAAAATTCCATGTTTTCTGCAGTTTGCAATCTACTGTATTTTTTATTTTGCAATCTCTGTTCTGTATTAACTCTGAAACTTTTAGCCTATAATACGGAGTCCAAAACATGGAGTATATAGCACCAAAACATTTGAGGATACCACCGCATTGACAAGCCATTGTGCCCAGAAGGTCCTTTCCGGTCAATTTGTAATGCTGTTTTTGTGTCCCCCTCACAGGTACCTGGGGATTACGCGGCCCCTAACCTACCCAGCGCGACAAAATGGTCAGCTGATGGCAAAGATGATCTTGGGCGTGTGGCTGGTGTCAGCATCCATCACTTTGCCCCCATTCTGTGGCTGGGCCAAAAATGTCCACACAGCCGGCGTGTGCCTCATCAGCCAAGACTTTGGCTACACCATCTATTCCACAGCCGTAGCCTTCTACATCCCGATGCTGGTAATGCTGTTCATGTATTATAAAATCTTCCGGGCAGCCCGCAAAAGTGGTGCCAAACACCGCTTCACCGACTTTTCTCGCCGAGAGCGCCTGGAAACAGTGACTAATGAAGCGCTACGAATGCAGGGCCTAAAGCCTCCTGGTGTGGCAGAGGAGTGCGTTGCCCTTTCCCGACTGCTGAACCGCGAAAGGAGAAACATCTCCATTTTCAAACGGGAGCAGAAAGCGGCCACAACTCTGGGGGTTATTGTGGGGGTCTTCACTGTGTGTTGGCTGCCGTTCTTCATCCTGTCCACTGCAAGGCCCTTTATCTGTGGGGTAGTGTGCAGCTGTGTGCCCATCTGGCTGGAGCGCACGCTGCTCTGGTTAGGTTACGCTAACTCCCTAATGAACCCCTTCATCTATGCTTTCTTCAATCGAGACCTACGCTCCACTTATCGTGACCTTCTTCGCTGCAGATATCGAAACATCAACCGCCGGCTGTCAGCGGTGGGCGTGCACGAAGCCCTCAAGGTTTAAGGAAGTTTTGCAGCTGACATTGACTCACAGAGAGTGAGACGCGGCGGCCCCTGCGCTTGTACTGGTGTACCTCGTGGATTGTGACGTGTATGCAGCAGGACTGTAGATAAAACACATTCTGACAGAATGTGAGTCACTGTTGGTACCTCTCTGGTCCCACTGCAAAGGCAGATAGAAAGTGTGTGTGTGTGTGTGTGTGTGTGTGTGTGAGAGAGAGAGAGAGAGAGAGAGAGAGACTGAGACTCACTTATGCTATTTTTGGAAAGAAAATCATTGAGTGAACTTTGTGAAATATTCAAGGCGACACTCCTTTTGTGCATTTTTTGTTGGGTGACACGAGCTGTGTTACACAATCAAGCATCTTGTACTCTTCGGAGATAATGGAGGCTCATCGATTTATGTATACTGCAAAAATTATGTTCAATAAGGAACCTTGGTCAAACGCAAGGCATAAAAGTTCTTCTGTTGAACAATTCCTGTGTATTTTCCTGTGCACTTATGTATCCCCCGCATCTCTTCTCTTGGAAGTCCTAGTTTCAAAGTGCTTGTATCACTGAATAAATGAGAAAAAAAATCATGAAAAAAGTTTCACACAATTTTATACTGTGGTGATGAAAGATGACATGGATTATACCAGTGAAAATGTGGATAGTTGATGGTGTGTCCTCGAAAGATCTGTCGTACGTGCTACTTTTAGATTTTTAAATGTCATCATATGTGTTCCACGTTTCACACTGTCACATACTTCAATTGTCACAAATCTGTTTTGAGTTTTTCCACGGCTGTTATTTTTCACACCACAGTTGTCTTGCTGACCTTGATAAAACAAGTCAACTTTTCACTCTAAGAGACAATATGATCCAGAGACTGCTCCAATGGTAGTCAACAGTGTCCCTTACCTTTTTCTGTGAGATGAACCGTCATCAGGCAACACTGACCTTACAAGTCTGTGGTGACTCGTACAAACTTGTGTCACATGACATCAGTCAAAACAGTGTATGCTGATTCTACCTCGACTTTTAACAATGCAGTTCATTACCTCCAAGCTGATGTGATTCAATATATTTTTTTTTGTAATCAACAGCTCTTTTTCAATCAAGCGGATCTCCAACTGCTCCAACTGTAATTGCCTGCTTTCAACACTTTGACATTATGTTCAGTGGCAACTCATCTACAGTTTTAATTTTGTAAATAAAGAATTCCCTTCTCATAATGTCACTGTGGTCCTGGCCAATCCTCATTATTTTGATTCAGTGACAAGATTCCCTCCCAGCCCCCTCAAACTGCAGACACACTCGACAAAGGCGATATGTTCTGTTGTTATTCGCACACCGGCTTGTCTTCATCTTAAACAAGATTCCCTTCATACAAAGTTAATCACTCTATGAGATGACTGATTCGTCCATTCAGACAAAGGCACACCTAAAGGCTTGCTCGAAGCCTTTCCAGAAGTTTTTGACAATGTTTACACATGAGAACTGCCCTTCATATTTTGTTTGCCTGAAACTAAATATTTTATTCATAGGCAGGTGGGTGAGCGCTGTCTGCTAGTTTCTTGATGAAACAATTTTGTATTACACAGACAGTGCGAGGAAGTAGTGTGATGCAGTATGTGTTGTCGATGACTGCGTCAAGGCTTTTTGTTAAAAGTGAGGATTTTCTTTTCAGGATTTGGAGCGGGCCACTGCTTTGTATCCCACGAGAATGAATGTGCTCCTCCACTGAGCAGCAGCTGAATCCCATCTCCATATTCAGAACCAAAACAAGAGCAATCTGTTGTAAGATGACCATGATTGAGGATCATACAGTCCCCTCCAAAAGTATTGGAACAGCAAGGTCACTTCCTTTGTTTTTATTGTTGATTGAAGACATCTGGGTTCCAGATCAAAATATGAATATCAGTTCATTATTCTAGCTTTTATTTCATAGTATTTCCATCTAGATGTATTTAACAACTCGACATAGCACCTTTAGTTTGTAGCTTTTCACTTTTCAAATGAGCAAACATATTTGCACGGACATTATGAAATTAATTTCAAGTGAAAAACAGAAATGGGCAATTTGCCCGTCATTCGTCAGTAGCCGGTGTGCCAGTTTGTCTTCATCAGGACGCCATTATTTCTGACCGGCCTAGTCCGTTAGTTGTCAGTCCATCACAATTATTTTAACCATGTTTCCGTCATCATTAAAACATAGTTCGTCAATGCTACTTTAGGATCATCAGATTTCTACTTAGAGTTCTGAAATAGTGGTTGCATTGTATTGTATTGTTAGATGTTTTGTATGATGAAACATAATACAAAAGACTGTCACTCGGCTTAGTTTGAAGCTAATTGCATTGTGAGAAAGCTTCGTTGTGAAATAAGACCATTCTCTCTACTGCAGTGTTTCCCAAGGCACTCATTTTACAATATTTGTCATGTCCTTGTTTATCGTAGTTGCTTATTATTGCCTGAACTACTGGAGGCAAATTCCTTGTGTGTTCTACATACTTGCCCAATAAAGATGATTTTGATTCTGATATAAAAATGACACAGCATCCAATCAAACAAAAATGTCACAAAAAGTATGAACACTGGCATACTTTTTGTGACATTTTTGTCCATAATGATGGTCTCGTCTCAGGTAACTCACAAATGGGCTTAATCACTGTGAAATCTGGACGAACACTCACAGGAAGCCATTGTTCTACCTGTCACTATAAACTGCTGGACGATATACATCAATCAAAATATATTTGTAA
Organism: Hippocampus comes; assembly: GCF_001891065.2. Classification (NCBI taxonomy): domain Eukaryota; kingdom Metazoa; phylum Chordata; class Actinopteri; order Syngnathiformes; family Syngnathidae; genus Hippocampus; species Hippocampus comes. The sequence goes on along the minus strand of NW_017805783.1, from coordinate 3,520,473 downwards.
TTATTCAATTAATCTCCAAACTGCTTATTCTCACGAGAGTCGTGGGAGCCTATCCCAGCTGTCATTAGGTAAGAGGCGAGATTTACCCGGAACTGGTCATCAGCTAATTTAAGTGAAATTAGATACTTTCTTACGCCACCCTCATTGGGAATCACTGCTCCACTGTCAAGGTGTCCGTGAACATGTAATAAATGCGTACATGTGATAAATATGCTAAATGTAGTGATACATATTCTAAAGGTGTAATGATTTGGGTAAACCATTATTGTGATTTATAATTAGCAAAAAAAAAAAGTATAATTGTCCATTTCACAATGAAGATCGTATCCCAGTGAACGTTCTTAAAAACCTTTTCAGTTATGAGCAAGACATAAAAGATGCTTAGTGGCCTGATGTTTGACTATTCTTAGTGGACCGACACGAAAAGAAAAATATATTAAAGTTCCTGAGGTGTAAAGTGGAGACTTGTTCTCTGCCAGCATGTTGACATTTTGCTTGGGCACATAAAATAGCAGGTCGCCTCAGTGCACCTTGTGCAGCCCCGTGACAATGTCCAATCTCCAAGCATCCATGTCAACAGGCATTACACTTGCGGGGAATGAGCACTGCCACATTTCACTTGCGGTGACTGTGGTTTTATCCTGAGCCAGCTGTCCGTGTGTGTTACAGTACTGAGCGGGCAATGAAGAAAATGTGCATGTGATGATGTGTATTGCGTATTGGGTAAGCAGATGAGTCTTGCACACACTGGATGGATGCCACCCAGCGGCTTTACTGACAGTGCTGACAATGGAATGCACACACTCACATTGCTTTTTTTTATATGAACCTGTAATTACGGAAGGAAACTTTGATTAATTTGAGGGAAAGAAATCTCTATGAGCTGTGATTGGCTGGCAACCAGTTCAGGGTTTCCTGCCCCAAGACAGCTGGGATAACGCCCAGAACGCCCGGGACCCACATGAGGATAATGGATGGATTGACATCTCTATGAGTTGAACATCTTGCACCGGGAATAACTCATCTCTGCCTCATAAAAGGTCACAGACCAAAAATTGAAATGTTTTTCTTGAGACCTCTTGAACCCCTTTACAATGCATTGTCACTGTCATTAAAAAGTGATTAGATTGTTGGCAGACAGCAGTTTAATCACAAACAATCTGAGGTTGCCAATTAAGTACTCCAAGCTCTGCACTGAACATTTTGAACCGGTGTGCTTCAGCAAACATTTACAATAGCATCAGTTACACGAGTGATGTTCAACACAGGCTGAAACCAGCTCCCGCCCCAGCGATTTTTCCTTCGGCAAATGCGACTTCAACTCCCAGCAGCAGCAGGAAGAACCCCGGTGGTCCTGGTGCATTCGAAAAGTGGCACAGGCAAGAGGTGAGACGTTATTTGTCTGCATCTGTGACACATAAGAATGGTGATTATGAATTAAGCGGTTGGAAAAAAAAAACACCCGTACTGTAATAATGTACTTGTTAAGCGTACATGGCAAGCTGCCTGACACGGCAAAGCCTTCTGCACAGCGTGTTATAAACACCCCCATTTACTGTGCATAAGATACACATCTAGAATTTTCATGCATGGAAAATGCAGGTCAAGATTGTCCCCGTGTTGTAACATTTCATGTACGGCCAACACATAATTATGAATCCCACACGCACAGTGGGGCCAACTGTTGATGTCTCTAAAGCTGTTGCGTGACTGAGTCGAGGTTACTCGATCAAGATACAGGGGATACAAAAACACACCAGTCTGTATTTCCAATCCACTCCATGCGGTATTATGTTGATTCTAAACCAGGCTCCTCGGTGACGTCACAGTCATCACATTCACTTTCTCTTCCACTGATGTCTCTGAAGTCCTGATCATCTTAAACATGTAGGCTTTGACAATGAGCGCTTCAACGGCTCCTGTGTGTAAAAATCCTCTACTTTGAATTCTACATCGCTTGCCATTGAATGTACTGTGTTGTGTAGCGCATGCACATTGTACAGTATTTCTATAGTATAGCGTGTTGGTTGGCTATTAAAATGTCACTTCCGGTAACCCTAGTGGTGGCTAGAGTAACTACACTTACAACGGCTCGAGTTTCTAGTTGGCTCAGAAACACTCAGAATGAATAATTCAAACCTACGTTTTAATTGAACTGTGTTTGACAACTTGCAGGAAGTGACGTGTATGTATTACAGAACATATTACCAATGAGAATATGAATTTTAACAGACTGAAAAATCTTAGGAATCTGGGCTTAAAAGACAGAGGGCAAATTGATAGAAGAACTAATTAGCTTCAGACTGTTGTGACAAAAAAAAAAGTATGCAAGAAGGATATGTTTTTTTATTTAAACAAATGTCCTTGGAACATATTCATCTGGCGCAAATATTTTATGATGGCAAAGTCTCAACTAAATGTACAATTTCTGATACACCTCCACGGTCTAAGTATCTAAAAAAGTGAGTCATACCACAGTTACCTGAACCGGAACAATGCCAACAGCAAAAAAGAAAACGCTGCGTGAGTTTCAGTGCTGACTACTTGATTCAAGGTGTTATGAAGACAAAGACAGAATTGAGTTCAACAAAGAACTTCTCGAAATTTCTGAGTCAGCCTTATAAGCCCAACTGCATACACACACACAGCACCAGAAGGTCTTTCATTGCTTTCACCCTGTCACTCACGATGCATGCAACAAACACGCTAAAATCAACCAAACCTGTTCATAACAATACGACAATGATTACTGCACCAAAAGGGGCACAACAAAAACGAAGGCATTTTTATGAATCAAACACCCGAGGCTGTGGTCCACCACTCGCTTCCTTGGAAAGACGAACAGGTCGTCCAGTTTTTTCCTCACTAAACACAAGCAAAGACAACACTAGAAACTAGTCTGTGCCCAGTCTTTACAAGGTAACCTTTTTTTGAATTTTTAAATGGTCAATCTACTTCCCCTGAAATGGCACAGTGTTTTTTTTAATCGTGGAGGCCAACACATTATTCAAAAAGAAGCCAAAACGACACTCTGATGTATCTCCCGAACATATTTTCTTGGAACGGCTTGAATCACGTTCATCAAGACATGTCAAAATATTATCACAGATTCTGTTCTGCTATCAAATGTCTCCTGATGTCTGTGTCCTTCTATCATGTCGTGTACATTGTATTGTCAGCCTGACTGTTTCACTTATCAGCAGACATAGAAAAAAATTGATGCACACTTTTGTCTGAGGCTGGATTGTTGTAACACTCTTGTTTTTTTTTCCCTTTGTTGTTGGCCACTTTCAACCCACACAGACTGCCGGAGCAAACCATGTCAAGCACAAAATTTTCTCATTTAAAAGCCTTTACATTGTTTGCCTGCATTGTTCACCTCAACTTGTAAAATAAAGTGTGTGCGTGTGTGTGTGTGTGTGTGTGTGTGTGTGTGTGTGTGTGTGTGTGTGTGTGCGTGTGTGTGCATGCGTGCGTGCGTGTGTGTTATACTGTAGAATATGGGGTTCTATGTTTTCTTATCATGCTTTTCCAATACAGAAAGTAAAATACAGTGAAACTTTGATATCACTTTTGGGGTACAACATAGTTTGTGTGAACCCTATTTAGTGCACTAGGGGAAAATAAACAATATTTTTATGGTTTCAGACTACTAAAGATAATGGATGTGAGGAGATCCTTTCAAGAATTTCAGTGTTGGAAAGGGAACACAAAGTAGTGCTGTGCTTCAGAGCAGCTCAGAAAAGGATCAGTGGGATCCCATCCACAAAGGATGTATGTGATTTGATGTAAAGTGCATAATTTTCAAAGTGAAGACCTTTCTGGTCTTTCTTTTTTTTAATCTGGAAAATGGGACTGAATAAGAATGAAGGAACATGAATAAGATGGCACTGGTGATGGTGTGATATGCACTGAAACAGTACAGTGCACAAAACGAATTGTTCCTCAGAGAAATCTCCTGGTCCATCTATATGAGAAAAACTCATCCCTGGAGTTGAAAAAAATAACATAAAAAACAATTACTGTATTATTCTCTCAGCAATTTCATTTGAGGAGCTGCTGGGGAATTGACACCCAGGATGGTGGCTTAATATGGGGTACACAAAGCTTGGGGATAAACTTGATTCGTACCCCTCAATACAAGAAACATCTCGAACAAGCAATAAAAAGCATGCAATATAAAATGGCATCGCTACAACTTTGAGGCTATATCTGTCTTTTCATGCATGTCAACACATATTCTTTCATTTGTGATGCAATATCGTAAAAGATGGCAATCGTTGTCACAGAGAGCCTTCTAAATGCAAATTCTGTTCCGTGTTAAAATCAAGCAAAAGGGCAGAAAATGTGGTAATATTGGCAGTAATCAAACAAGCTTGTTTCACTTCAGAGAACAAAAGTCGAGCAATCAATGAATTGTCAAAAATAATATCTCTAGAGTCAATTCAAAGAAACAGATGTCATTTTCGGACTCAGCTGCCCAGAATTAGTCGGAAATCATTAAAATATCTTTGGCACTAAAAATAAAAGGAGGGGAGGGGGGAAGGATGCCAGCAAATCAGGCACAAGTACAAAGAGAAAAAAAATCCTTTTTAAGGGTGACTGTGCGTGTGGGGAGGAGAAGAGTGTTATGCACGGGTGCATGTTATTCACAAGATTTTATGATACGTGTCTGTATATCTATCTACAGTATCTATCTGTATCATACATTATCTGAACTGCTTTATCCTCACGAGAGTCGCAGACGTGTTCGAGTCTATCCCAACTTACTGTGGGCAGTAAGCGGGGTACACCCTGAACTGGTTGCCAGCCAATTGCAGGGCATACATAGATGAAAAAAAAACATTCACACTAACAAGCACGCCTTGGGACAATTTATAGTGTTCCATAAACCAACCATGCATGTTTTTGGAATGTGGGAGGAAACCGGGGTACTGGGAGAAAACCCATGCAGGCACGAGGAGAACATGCAAACTCCACACAGGCAATGAAGCTATGAAAATGTAGGATCACATGTTCCAGCACTAGGGGCCCAAGCATAGGGCGACTGGTCATTAGGGTGGAGGATGTAGGAGAGCTGGACCACGTGGGCTGACCTGCCAGGAACAGAGCGACTACCTTGCCGCCGGCCAGAGTAACCCCTCACGTATTGTGCCCCCCAAGACCAAACAAGGAGCACCCACTATGATAGGAGCCACTTGGCGGTTTCAGGATGACCAGCCAAGCCGGACCAGCACCATAAGCCTAGACTCTGAGGTCTATGGGATATGGAGATGTATACAGATATAAAATATGGTTTATTATATTTTTAAATTTTGTATTCTTTGGCATATTTGCTATTGCAGTAATCCAAAAGTAATTACAAATAGTCACATTACCTTACTTTAATAACATGGAACTTGGATTACGTTACTAACTCCATTTTCAATAACTGTATGGGAATATATTTTTTGATGTCACCCTCCCAATCCTGGTGGCGAACCACAACTTCGGTGACTGCTGTTATCACATACCACTTCCTGCGGGGATGGCTCGCAGCAAATTAATTTGCAGAGACACTATCTGCAAAGTGCCAACTCAAATAGTTTATTTTCCCTCCTTTTCTTTTCAAGGCAGCGTTCTGTAATTAGCTTTTGCTAGAAGGTGTATGCATGCTTTTTAAGGTTGCCAGCATCAAAGGAATGAGGCCATGCGGTCAGTGCACTTCAAAGTGAACATAATTTCGTTCCTACTCATGTGTTATTGAAGTCAACGGCATGTACTGTGGATATAAGAAGCCTATACACCGGGGACGTGTGGCCAGGGCGGGCAGGGGAGCCAGAACCTCCCTGCACCCCTCCCTTCCCCCCTTGCTCTTCCGCATGTGAAGAGTAAAAAGAAAGAAACAAACAACAAAACGTAATAATGATTACATTACATTACTCTGGTCCATCCTTTACTTTAATTTTCCTTTTCAATCCAATAATGTCAATGGTTTCATCATTAAAACAGTTGAATTTGCATATTTCCTGTTCAAATACACGGGCGGGAAGGGAAGATTGGCATCGTACTTTAAGTGCCTCAAGGCCCACATTAATTGCTCCCACACAAGTATATATATGTACTGTATATGCTTTCAACATATTTTTAATGAATGTATGTGACATATTTAGTCTTTCTGATCGCCTCCACAAGTGCCGTTTCACCCACATGCTGTTATATTACTAGACCCGTGAGTAATTTTAAATCGGGGCTTTCTAAATGGGTTAGGCTTTTTTTTTTTTTTTTTTAAAGAGAGATGAGAATCAAAAAGAATGAACTTGAACTCACATTAAATATTCTTTTGTTTTTCCTTCTCTGACCCTAGAGGACTCAGTGCCAGTTATGACCTTCACCGCAGATCTTTGACTACGTTTAGATGCGGTCAATAGTCCTTTCAAAGCTGGAGTATTGGCAACACTCCAGTTGTGCAAGGCCATGTAAACACCTGCAAAAGAGAGAATGTGCTCATATTCTGTTTTGTTTTTGTTTTAAAATCCAAATGCAGCACATTAGGGCACTTTTGGAGCCAATCAATTAATTGCATTGGTTTATTGTAATTCTTTTGCAAGTTTTCTGTTTTTGACTTGTGTGTGGGGGCATTGCTTGGTAAAAGACATTTTGTTGCCCAAAAATGTTCATGGTGACAGGCCAGGGCTGGTATTGTGGATATACATCAAACTATTTATTAAACAAGAGAATGATTATCATCAAAGGAATTTCTATCCTTTCTAGATTAGAATTACAAGTGCGAAGAACTTCAAAAATAAAACACCTTCAAAAACTGACCGCCTTAGTGCAGTCACTGTCCCTGTTTGGCGAGGAACTCCAGTGTAATGGATGAAAACGGTGAAAGTCTTTTGAACATCTTTTGACTTGATTTTTAATTGATCATTTTAAATTGCGGATCATATGAGGCCATTTACCTCCAAACAGAAGGCACGGTTCTGAGACATCCACTAGATTTGAACGGCAAATTGTTTTATTTCCCTCCTCAAACCACAGGTGCCAATCTCCGGTCCTTGAGGGTCGTTGTACTTCATGTTTTAGATGTTTCCCTCCTCCAACATACATGATTCAAACAATCAGGTTCATGAAGTCTGTAATATGCTCATATTCAGTCATGCTGTATAACTTTCCCATGCCCACAGCGTAGCTTAGCGTCCTTGTAACAATCATCACCAAGAATTGGAATACTCCCTGCCGGAGACGCACAAACATTGGAATGCGCTAAGCTGAGAATCGGTTTAGGAGAAACGAAAGTTATGATATCACACCTTGTGTCTCGGTACCGCTCTTCTGATGGTATAAAAGTGACGTGAGTCTCTTCCTGCTTCGCACTCGTGACCCGCAGCCATTGTCTGTAATTCACTGATGCCCAGAATATTCTGTTATTAAAAGCTTTGAAGAAACTGTTCATCGACTCCAGCCAGTATTTGGATTACCAATATTCTCCTCGTCTGAAATTCAACGAACACGTGGGGGAAAGGAGGCCGCTTTCCCCCCCAACATTCATTATCAGGGTCCTTTAGAGCTTGGTGATGATCTGATCATTTAATTTAAATCAGCTGTGCTGGAGAAGTGAAACGTGTAAGACATAAAACATGCAGGATAGCGGCCCTCGCGGACCAATATTTGACATCTGTACCTTACACCTATTGCTTGGTTGGTTGAAATTACAGAGTGAAATCTACTGCATTTACACCATAGAATAAACTATTCCATCTTTGGGACTCCTAATTTGAGGTTTAAAGTTAGTCCACAATGTAACCTTATACTACGTTCATACATACCAACAGAGGTGAAACTAGTGATTTATATTTACCTGGTATCATCTATTCTGACGCTGTTCTGCTTTCATGTATATGGACCTCAATATTTAGGAATCCACAGACAGCAAGACAGGGAAACCCGCACTGCAATGTTGTTGCAAAAGAACACTAAACAGCCTGAGGAGCAGGCAGAAAGAAAGCATAAAGTGCTCAGGCACAATGTGTGATCGGAGACAGAAGGCTGACGTGCTCAAAAGGAGAATGACAAGGCAAGAATGTCAGAGGCAGGCAGGTTCAGGTCATGGCAGAAGAGAGACATCGATGGAGAGTCTTGCATGAGATTATAAAGAGCATTCTGGCGATGAGTGGGTGAGCAGGAGAGGCTTAAATAGTGCCTTGATTGCCGTTGTGGAGCACCTGTGTGCTCAGGTGAGAGGAGTGACTAATGTGGTAGGAGTGAGCGACTGACAGAGAGGAGCACTGGTGGGCTGAGTGGGGAAAACACTGCAAGAGCACACATGTGAACAATGGAGCAGAACTGTGACATTGAGGTTGAGTTTCTTCTGCTGGCACTGGGACCGTAGTCGAGGTGGATGAAATTATGAACAGTCTCAAAATAAATATCAGTATTAGTGCAAAGACTTGAGGCTTCTGCTCAGGGGGGAAAAGCCCACTACTCCATCTGAACTTCATTTGGCGGAGCAGGTGTGTGATAACTCCCAGTTAACATGAGTTTGAATGTAACTGGTTATTCTGATTGAGTTGTACAGTTTACAGGGCACATTCATGGTGTCATTTTGGGAAATGTTTAATGACAGATAACGCGCAAAATAACACACAAGTCTGGTATCTGAAAATGTAGACTTTATGTTCACTCTGTTGTGTTTTACTCGAGCTGCAGAGTCGTGTGGATATACCTCTGCGTGATTTTACACACATCCACACATCTTGCTTGCCAAAAATCCAACAATACCTCCAAGACATCAGTTATTGGTTGCCTGGCCATTGTTTTAATGAACATGAATGACTGCAAATGTATGCACATACTCCAAATTTATTAGTTTATGTTGCTGTCATTTGCATTTGCAAAATTTCCCTAGTGATAAATGGTGTGTTTTTAGGTGGCAGAGGGGGCACGCAGATAGTCTAACATGTCTGCCTCACGGTCAAAGGTTCACGGTCAAGTTCAGATCTCACTTGGTCATTTCTATGTGTGTGTGCAGGAAAGTACCCCGCATGTTTGCCTGTTTTTTCTCAGGCACTCTCACATTCCAAACACATGCACGCTGGACTCTGAACTATCCATCGGTGTGAATGGACAGAAAGTATCCTTTGCCCAGAGACACCTCGCTTTCTTTCCACTGGACTGAGAGAGCCCTCAGTTTTAATGTATTTGCCAGTTAATATATTTTTACTCCACATTGGCATATCCACGCTTTCGTAATGAATTACACTTGAGAGAAAAGTAAATCATGCACACAATTTAGGAAGATTGCACCTGCGCGTTGAGAACCTCTTGCGTGCAAGTTATACAATATGTCGTCAGACCTGTCACTTATAACTACCGTAACTCACTTGTGTGACATGTTAACGGTATTAAGAGAGCTAGAGTTGTGAATGTCTGAAAAAATTTTGAAGTATGCCCTTGACGGCCCCTCATACATTAAATGTCATCACCTGGGTTCCGTACAAGGTAGATTTCCTTTTCAGAATTTTTTTTACATGTATGGACTCTGAAGAGTTGTTAAGCAACCAATATACCCAGTGAACTTGTGATTCGATATGGTAGGCCCAGACAGAATGACTGTCAAGTGCATCCACAAAAATGCCCTTTTGAGTCACTTTTGATGCACTCTTGGGATTTACATAGTGTTGGGCAATGTCTGTATGGCAATTTGATTAAAGCATGCAAACTGAAGAAGAAAAGTATTATTTAAAAAAAAGATATATATATATATATAGATATACACACGGTATATATATATATATATATATATATATATATGTGTGTGTGTGTGTGTGTGTGTATATATATATATATATATATATACACGATATATATATATATCTATATATATATATCTCTATATATATAGAGATATCTCTCTCTCTCTCTCTCTCTCTCTCTCTCTCTCTCTCTCTCTCTCTCTCTCTCTCTATATATATATATATATATATATATATATATGAGATGTTTTTTGTTTTCTTCACTTTCTTTTATATCTCTTGTTTGCCTTTAAGAGTTGGGAAAGAAAATACAAACATGTTGATGTCAAGACAGTACATCCTAACAATAATTCCTTTTCAGTAGCTGTCAAATCACGTCAGTGATACTGAAGAATGCATCGTGTCATTTTTGTATCTGATAACGCAACTGTTTATTGGATTGTTAAAAACAGTGACAAGTGTTGGACATGGTAGGAAGTTTAATTATTTATAACTCAGCACACAACAGCCCGGACAGTCACTTGATGTGCAGCACAAAGCATACCAGTATGATTCACTCTCTCATCTTTACATTATGTACAATGACATTTAAATGACTTTTCCCCTCTTCTCTTCATGGTATTTTAATATATGTATGCAACTTTACCTTCATTTACATTTTGAATGGTTGTTTGCCAAACACTCAGCAACTTTCGCCTCTTTTTAAATCATTATTTTTACACACCACTGCAAAGAATTCCCAGCTTTCTTTCCTCGGGCTTCCTCAGCTCATTTATGTAAAGAGAGCACGGAATAATGTGCACATTATGCAAACCATTTTATCATATCCACTCCGGACACTCGGTTTTGTTTAACATGTCTTATTAGGGCAGCTTCACTGTGCACTCAGACTTTTTTTAACCATCCCTCCATCCAGTACCATCCAATGCTTCTGTAATCTGAACTGGCATTGTGTGAGCAGAGGGAGAGAGTAGGTGACTTGGCACAAGTTGTGTTGCGACAGCTCCTGAGGGTGAGCAACGCGATTTAAGAAAAAAAAAATCTGGCTTCCTAATAAGATTTCAAATGAATGAAGGACAAAGAGTAATAGGAGCGTGACATTCTTTAACTCCGAAAATTATATGCCGTGTAAGTCGTACATGTTCTTTCAATGTAAACCAACAGGGGAAGTTTGCAGTCATTTTTGTTCAGACTGGCAGTACAACAGTAAAATAATATGTGGGGGGAAAAAACAAATCAGCCCTCTCTGCCGCCATCTTGTACCTGTAATTGCATTTGTAAGAAACCACCATGCCTGAGGGAAAAACAACCAATCAGACATAAGGAATGACTGACGAGGTGACAATCTTTCTTGTGCATTGGTCGGCACATTTACAGTGGGCACACCCACTGTGTGACAAAGGGTCTGGATTCAGACCGGAAGGAGTGTGGATCCCACAAATGCAGACTCAGATAAATGGCGAGAACAAAAGAGGTTTATTTAAAGAAAAGCGAGAGACTGACAAAGTGGTCAACAAAAGGCGCTGGCGACAAAAAGCCAGAAAATCCAAATGACAACAGAAAGCATTTGCCATTACAAGAACAGAATGATCACCGGGAAATAAACAAAACAAAATGAGGTTACCGTATTTTCACGACCATTCTGCGCACCGTATTGTTGGGCGCAGTCTCAGTAAAGGGTGCTATTTCTGTATTTGACACATACACAAAACGCACTGTATTATTGGGTGCAGCCAGGCATGGTAAAAATACGGCAGCTTAAACATACGGCATGCATGCACGCACGCTAAAAACACGTTAGCTTGAAGCATACGGTAACATGCATGCACGCTAAAACATACCAGGTATGTTAGCTTAAAGCATACGGTAGCAGCTAAGGCATATGGACACACGCTAAAAACACGTTTTTAAAAAGGCAACGGAAGCAAAACTGACTTCGGTTGTACTTTATTTAGCCATTTTACAATGTATTCACGCGACTGGTACCTGCTAGGGGCGTGCCTTTAGCGTCCTCTTACACGCCCACCCTTCACTCATTGGCGGACTTCCGCATGCCTGTCGTCACTCACGTCCGCCTTTTCTCTGTATAAACAGCGTGTCGGCCAGAAGTGCTTTCAGTCAGGCTTTGGAACTCGGCGCATACACCAGACGCTTCGCATTATAAGGCGTCCTGTCCATTTTGGAGAAAATTTAAGACTTTTAATGGCGCCTTATAGTTGTGAAAATACGGTAGTTCAATCACACGAAAACAAGACCAAATACAATGATTTGACAACTACTCACAGACCAAAATATTTTATGACAAGGAGAGCGACTCGAAACAAGAACGAGATATCTACAAGAAATGGCAAGTGGGCAAAAGCAGTGAACAAGAGCAATAGTCCGACAAGGGAGACAAGAAGTCAGAGTCCTTAAGTAGGCTGCCACTTGAGTGCACCGCTAAAGGCTGACGCCCCACACTCCAGCTGGTGCTGAAACAAACCAAGAACAGCCTCACGCTGGTCATTTGTTTCTCGTGTTAGGTTTGAGGAGCTTGCTGAAGCAAAGGTGGAATATCCCCTTCAGGTTAGCAACAAAAGTTGAAAAGAAGGAATCGGACATATCCTGAGAGAAAACAACAATGAACATCGCAGCTGCATTCCAGTCGTAGAGGGACAAAAGGCAGCTGAGTGGTTCCGGAACGAATTTGGAATCAGCAACATTTCTGTTGGTTAGGTCAATTTATTGCCTCTTTTTTATTTTTAATTGATTGTACATTCCAAAACATACAACTTCAAACTGATAACATTTTGAGTTACAGTCACACTCCATTATGAATAAGTCATGAGACCAACATAGCAGCTATGGCTAATGTCGCCTTGTTGCCAGGGCAGTTACATGCAATGCCTTTCTTTGGTCAGAGACTCAAGTAGAATGGGCGGATTAGTGAAGCGAGGCTACATTCAAATTATTCTTGCTGTTTTAGATGTATTAAAAGTTCTACCTCTACAAAGAGAATAACACTCACACATCCTGAGCCGCCATTTTTGGCATGCACGTAACCCTACCTCTCACCCGCTCCACACAATCAGAGCCACAGCCGTAATTAAAGACCTAAAATTAGTTCCCTCTCGATAGCTCACTTATTTGTCTCTTTCAGTCCTGTGATTTATAGGTAATCAGTTCCTTATGATTACATGAACCTCCCTGGACTGTCCTGTCAATTGCACGCTAAAGTCCCCACATGTATTCAGGCACTGCATAGTCACTCCCAGCACTCCCTGCCTGGCTCACAATCCTTTTTCTGTCCCCACGGGTGCCTTTCATCTACAAAAGAGCGACAGATGCTATACTGTTGCTAGACCCCCAACTACTCGTAACATGACACAATTCAACATCTAGTGCTGCACAAGTAGAAGTAGCATGAAGATGTCAACTAATGTTATGTTATTGTACTAGTGAGGACAAAGTGCATCCGAGTGCAGAGAATTTCAACTTGCCATGACATTGTTTGAGCATTTATTTGATATCCACCAATCATCTGCTGAATTGTCTAACTATGAGAGGTGGGGAGAGTAGCCAAAATCATCACTTAACATTTAACATGGCTCAAGCAAAAGTAAAAAGTAGTAGTAGAGTAAGAGCATTGTGTCAAATTTAAAAAATGAAATGATTCACTTATCCTCATAATAATAAAGAATTCAGAATAATGTATATTGATTGATTGATTGATCGACTGACCGGCCTTCCAACCATCCTACCTATGTAAAACAACCAACTAAGGTAAATTCAGTCACAAGAAAGGGTCCGAAATTAACTTTCTTTGTTTAACTGTGTGAAACACTACACTAGGGTGACCACTCACCAGACAGAGATTATTAATAATTTGACTGTTTTGAACTTCAACAAGTGGATTCTCCCACATTAATTAGCAATGCTGGCATGTTCCACGACTAGAAAACAGCAGGAGTTCTACCAATTTACAGCTTTATCTTGTGTGCTATGCATACATTTAAACAGAGTAAATGTGGCTCATTACTTTTTACCTCTGAGGACAAATAGCGTATTTGGACATGGACCGTAAGATGGCTATCAAGGATATCGAATACATGCTCAAACAGCTTTCTATACAGAACTTACTCTATGCAAGGAGGGTGTGGACTGATGTAATGTGGCCCAATGTAATATAATTTCAAGGGGCCGGAAAGTGTGCTTGGCACCTTTGGACAGGCGTGTGAGGTGGGAAGGAATGAGCTCACCTTGCCCACATTAATATGCTCCAAGATGGCCTGTGCGGTACTATGAGGACTGACAGCAGCCAGTCTGTAAGTGTAAACTGAAGTACACTCAGGTGCTCTGTGCTGTCTAAAGCCGTTAGAACAGCAGTCAGTCTGCACCTGCCTCTTGTCATTGCACATTATTCCTGATCTCTTGTGCTGAGCTTGCCCAAATATTACCTGTCCCAGCATGTTGTCTGACTGCTCACGAATTTCACCTCGATTTGTTCCTG